>NC_053492.1:185382277-185629777 GCF_905171775.1 Rana temporaria
TATTATTATTGTAAATGTAAAAAAATAAAATTACTGTCTGGAGTTGGGCTCTAAATCCAAACAAATCCAACAATATACAAACATTATACTGAGGAAATTACATGATATCTCTCAGTCACTCTTGCTTACGCACGCAAAACAGAATACTCATTTATGTGCCAAATACAGCTTAATACAGAATAATTGTACTTCATTTTTGTTTTTTTAATGACAATACATGATAAAAAAAAAAAAAATAGCTGTGTATTAACCCCTATCTGTATAATAACCGTTTGTTTATATCCATAATGAAAAAAGCTCTGACTTCATGTTATTGTTTAGAAAACATTCTATATTAAATAGATAAATATGTACAACAACAAAAAAAAAACAAATATTAAACTGAAATGAGCACTCCTGGGAATGATATCGCTCCACCATCTATAATACAGAAATCTGGAAAGAGACGTGTGACGCAACCCATAAAAATTCTGTTAGCTATCAAATTAAGGAAACCAGGCTTAAATGACTAATGAGGCAGCATGTGATATCCTCTAGGAAGTTTCCACCTGACATTTTTCCTAATTGTTTTTGTGGTTGCAGCCAAGTTGGAAACCTTTTTTCATTATTTTTCATGCTTCCTGGCACAAAATCTTTAGACCCAAGATTTCTGGTTTATTTTTATTCTTTTGGCTATCACTATTCCACCAGACCCACCAATAGTGCTCCTTATGCCTCGTACACACGGTCGGACTTTTGACCGTGCAAAAGTCTTCCGTGAGTCCGTCGGAAGTCCGCATAAATCAATCATCACAATGTCGTATGAATTCATATCAGCTGTATTTATATATGTATAAGCTTTTATTAATGTTTTTGCAGCTAATGTCCTGATTCCTATCAGATGCTTTTTTCTACTTTATATGTTTTTTCATTCAATAAACTTCATACTTTTTTATAATTTCTATTTAATTCATTTCTACTAGGGCTGTTACTGATCAAAATTTTTGTGTTCGATTAATCATTTTTTTTTAATCGATTAATCGACTAATTTCGATTAATTATAACACACATACAGATCCAACTACTTTTAGCTGATCTCCTTGCAGGCTGATTCCCAGTGCAGCTACCAACCACTGGAAAAATGGATAGCAGGATACAAAAAACACACAAAAAAGGCAGCGCTCGATGGGAATAGCATTAAAACTTTTATAGTCTTCAAGTAGGTAACCAAATAAATATTGCACTGGAGATAAAATCGATGTAGCTACATAAACTGTAAAAATGGTGTGAGTAATACCAAACGGTAGCAAAAACAGTCATAAAAACATGTAGCTAAGTATGATACCGGTATAAATGTGTACAACGATACCACTGCTGAATCCAGATGAGGAGGGGTTAACATCAGTCCGTCGGCATGTAGATGTCCCGTGAAGGGAACTATCACAACTCCCAGTGGATGGTTGTAGAATCCCAGGTTGATAGAGGGAAGTGATAGAGGGAAGTGTAACAGCCCTTGCGTGTGGCAGATAGTAAGGTCCCGCTGGCATGCAGATATGAAGGCACAGCAAAGGAGCCCTTCAGATGGACACGGCAAACCGCCGCCGTTGTCCGTGACGTTACTGGATCTCCGACGGAACTCCCTGAAGGCCCAGAAGCCGGCGGAGAGGTGAGTACCAATCAAAATAATTTTAATCTATCAAAAAGATTTTGATTGATCAAAAAAATTAAAGATTAATCGATTAATTAAAAGTTAATTTGCAAAGCCCTAATTTCTACTGATTGCTGCAATTCAAAACCCCTAGCGGTATTTTTTTCTTTCTCTAAAGTCTAATCAGGGGTGTGCAGCACTTTAATTCACAGTTGGTATCGCTTTCCTTTTGAAAACTGAAACAAAAAACTCAATGGGAGGTGAAAATGCTCCCATGTATCTGTTTCAGCTGTACATTTAGCTGTTTGGATGGAGTTTACCTTTGAGGATTCGTACACACGATAGGTTAACCAGAGGACAATGGTCTGATGGACCGTTTTCATCAGTCAAAACCGATCGTGTGTGGGCCCCATAGGTTATTTAACCATCGGTTAAAAAAAAGCCAACTTGCTTTAAATTTAACCGATGGATTCCTAACCGATGGGAAAAAAAAGATCGTTAGTAGGCACAACCATCGGTTAAAAATCCACGCATGCTTGGAAGCATTGAACAGCACGTCATTATGTTTTACGTCACCGCGTTCTGACACGATAGTTTTTTTAACCGATGGTGTGTAGGCGCGACGGACCATCAGTCAGCTTCATCGGTTAACTGATGAAAACGGTCCATCGGATCGTTCTCATCGGATGGACTGATCGTGTGTACAGGGCTTAAGATTCATACTTACCCTGATATGTGTTCGCATTACAGTTGTGCATGCAGTGGAATTTAAAACAATAAAGTACTGATTGTTCTGTTCTGTAGGGGTCCTTGAGCTTTTTAAACAAAGGGCAATTTCTTGGTCATTTAGACTGCTGGAAAAACAGACTGTGTGTGAGAGTAAGCTCTAATATGAGCCTGGATACACAGGCAGTGAATTGCCAGAGATTCGGGCTTCTACAAATTGTTGTTTTTCCTGACATAAATCTCTATCTGTATGTTGCCCTGTTTTAGATCTGCAGGTTATCCTGTTGTATATATGCAGGTTTTCCTGTGTTTTCCTGTGTTATAAATGCAGAGTGCTCTGTTTAGAGTGTGATTAGCACACATAAACTTGCACTGGAGCCTGAGAGAGAAAATAACTGCTCAGTAGTCTTCAAAGAACCTCCTCACTGGAACCAAACGATGGGTGCTGGCAATGCAATAGTGATGGAAAAATACGAAGGAAACTTCGACAGCCCGCACTTCAAAAATGTTCTTTTAATTAAAATCGATCACAAATTAAACATGCCACAGCAAAAAAATTGGAACAAAAGCTAACGTTTTGCACTGTAGCTTCAGTGCTTAGTCATAGCTGGTACTGGAGCCTGCCTTACACCTGCAGTTACCAAACAATCCTAGACTTGGAGGACCCCCTGGCCTACAGCAGACACGTCACAGCTTCATTGGACTGCTGCCAAAATGGCCATTGAAAGAATGAGTAACAGAACATGGGAATTGACTGTTAAGCAGTGACAATGTTGGGTTGTCATAGCAATCCATGACACGCTCCTGTTGCTCTTCTGGCCCATGGCTAAAAAGTTGCAGGACAGCTGCATTTACAGTAGGCCTTAATATCACCGCTGCTGTCCCACTTTTTCATTCATGATTTCAGCAGAATTCCATGTTGTTTTTCCAGCTGGGTGAATGAATAGCAGGACAACAGTGGTGATGGTAAGTCTTACTGTTACTGAAGACGTCTTGCAACTCATTGCAAACATATCCAACCTACAGGTCATAGTTTAACCACTTGCTGTCCGCCATATAGCAATATGACGTTGGCAAGTTCTGTTATCCTGACCGGACGTCATATGATGTGATCAGGATAACAAGCCACTGCACGCCCGCAACTCCAAACTAGGTAAAGACTCTCGCAGCTGATCACAATGCAAACAGGAAGAGCTGTGTATCGGCTTTTCCTCACTTGCGTCTGACCGACGTGAGTAGAGGAGAGCCGATCGGCTGCTCTCCTGAAAGGGAGGGTCTGTGCTGATTGATTATCAGCACAGCCCCCCCCAAGGATGCCCGCCCAGGACCACCAGGAATTCCACCAGGACCACTAAGGATGGCCACCACTGATGACCACCAGGTATGCCACCCATGGCCACCAGGGATGCCAATCTGTGCCCAAAAATGGTGCCAATCAGTAAATGGTGCCAATCAGTGTCCATCACAAATGCCTGCCAGTGCCTCCTTATCAGTGATGCCCACGAGTGCCATCTATCAGTGTCCATCAGTGCCATCCATCAGTGTCATCAGTGCCACCTATCAGTCCCCATCCATTCACATTAGTGCCCATCAGTGCCGCCTATGAGTGCCCATAAGTGCCACCCATAAGTACCCATCAGTGCAGCCTTTCAGTGCCCATCAGTATTGCCTATCAGTGCCACCTATGAGTGCCCATCTGTGCTGCCTATGAGTGCCCATCAATGCTGCATATCAGTGCCACCTATTAGTGCCTATCATCAGTGTCCCTCAGTGCCACCTAATCAGTGAAACCTCATTGGTGCCACTTCATCAGTGCCCATCAGTACTGCCTTATCAGTGCCCATCAGTAAAGGAGAAAACATACGTATTTATTACATTTTATAACGTAAACAAAGAAAATCTTTTTTTATTTGTTTAGCAAAAAATAAAAAACCCCAGAGGTGATCAAATACCACCAAAAGAAAGCTCTATTTGTGGGAACAAAATGATATTCATTTTGTTTGGGTACAGTGTAGCATGACCGCAAAATTGTAATTTAAACAGCGACGCGCTGAAAGCTGAAAATTGTCCTGGGCAGGAAGGGGGGAAAGCGCCTGGTATTGAAGTGGTTAAGGATGCCTGACATTGTGTATATCCATCTATGGGCATTGGATAAAAAAAAAAAAAAAATCCCCAGACATCAGTTATTTCTCTTTTTTAAATTCAGTATTCTTTCTTGAAATGTTTTTTTTTTTTTTTTTACATACAAACCATAAAATTATTTTTTTCACCCTTTCAGCCCTTCCCCACCCCTTTCTCTAAGGCCTCGTACACACCAGCGGACAGTCCGATGAAAACGGTCCGCCGGACCGTTTTCATCGGACATGTCCGCTGGGAGATTTCGGTCTGATGGTTGTACATACCATCAAACCGAAATCCGCGCGGACAGACAGCGTGGTGACGTGTCCCCGCCGTCGCCGCGACAATGACGTGGCGACGTGTGCGCCGCTGGAAGGTCAATGCTTCCACGCATGTGTCGAATCACTTCGACGCATGCGAGAGATGGTGGCCGCTCGGACATGTACGGTGAGTCTGTACAGACGACCGAACATGTCCGACGGACGGGATTCCAGCGGACATGTTTCTTAGCATGCTAAGAAACATTTGTCCGCTGCAAAACGGTCGGCTGGACAAATGTCCGCTGGAAACCTGTCCGGTCGGCCGTACACACGACCGAACATGTCTGCTGAAACTGGTCTGCGGACCAGTTTCAGCAGACATGTTCGGTCGTGTATACAAGACCCAAGGGAAAATATTACTAATATAACTTTCACTTTATAAACGTGCTTATTCCAATTGCAAACATATCCAACCTACAGGTTATAGTTTAAGGATGCCATACATAATTACAAAAATACCACAAAAATGCATTTATTTCCATTTGACATACTAACTTAACATTGATGGAATTCCTCTGGACCAACCATTTTATTTTTGATGAAGCCAAGACATGTTATCTCTTTAAATAAATTCTGTTATTTGTACTTGCAGTACTGAAAGGTGTTCAGTAATCACAGCATGTATTTCTAACACAAGATTAGAAAACCCGACTTTTCCACAGTAAAGAAGTAAAAAGTCAAATTTTCAGAGAATAGGTTTAGGTTTTATATGTGGCCTAGGGTGGTTTTCAACTTTATAAAAGTATACCTACTTTCTTAAGATTCAAAGTTTAACTGCTAGTTTGTTTGGGTATATTTTTGTATTTCTAAACTGTATGTATAACCAAAACTTAAAAAAGCATACACAGTGTTTTCCATGTATCCCATAGGCCCTAGTGCAGTAAGTTCCAGTTAGTTTCCGATGCAGAAAAAAAAGTAGAACATGCTGCATTTCTTCTGCACAGAACTATACTGGAACATAGCAAAACCTATTAAAAATGCACCGGAACTGCACGTGGTGTGAACTGTAAGAAAAAACTAATCCGGAATGTATCTGGAGTGTATTTTTGTGGTGTAAACTGGCCCTTTTTTTTGTATAGGTTTTGTATAGAGTAGGGAAGGATTACAACCCCTGTCAAGTCTTGGGATGGGAAATTCAAAAGTTTAGAGTTGTCAGGGTTTTTTTCCGCCTTCCTCTGGATCAAACGGGGAGGAAGATTTGGAGAGTGTTTTGCGATTTGGAAATCGCCCTTCCCATCATCATTGAATACCTCCCCGATCAATTATCACTTTCCCCGGCGTTTTTTTGTGCGATTATGTCTAATCTGAGATACTCTGCAGAAATCATTTGGGGTCTAAAGCCATTCGCCTCAATATTACCAGCCGTCACCAAAAAAGCTCTAAGGAATGAGCAACTGTTAAGAATCAATCGACAATCGACAGTCAAAAATTACACGCATTTACCCCAACCTAAGCACATATCATGCGCTTTGGTCAATACAAGGTCGGCAGTAAAACACAGACAAGAAATCCATGATTTCATTCTACAAAACGATTTAGATTGCTTCTTCATCACAGAAAGCTGGCTCACAGCTGACTGTAACACCATTCTGGGAGACTTGGTGCCAGAGAATTATCGCATTCTAACAGAAAACAGAGTGGGGCAAAGAGGGGGGGGCCTGGCGGTGATCCACAAGACTCACCTCTCGATCACTAAACCAGGCCTTCAGTACTCACTTCCATTCATGGAAACCCTCACTCTGCAACTGCAAACACACCCCCAGGACACTGTTCACATACTCCTGTGCTATAGACCACCGGGTCCAAAAACGCACCTGCTCATGTCATTGACAGAGTTCATCTCCACCTATACCCTAAACACCAAACATCTCCTGCTGCTCGGGGATTTTAACCTCTGGGCCAACTCCTCACTGGACCCCGTCGCCGACGCCTGCATTGACCACTTGGAAGGATTAGGTCTGCAGCAACTAGTACAGGGGCCCACACATGCTTCAGGTCACACGCTCGATCTCATTTTCAGACAAGATCTGGAAATCAATATTCTGAAAAATGAGCCGCAACCATGGACTGATCACCATGCCATTAAATTCACAATCAATATAAACGCCCCCTCAAAAAAAACGGTAAAACTGGTGACAACACACTGGACTAGATCTCAGAAAAAACTCCACCTGAAACTCTTCAAAACTACATTAGGGAACAAAATAAAAACAATCCAACTACATCAAACAGCCACAGAAACTCTTGATGCTATAAACAAGGCTCTGCTACAGTCAGCCGACTTAGTAGCGCCAAAACGCACAACGTGTATCCGGAAAAACAACTCCAGCTGGTTTAACGACCAGCTGTCGTTGCTAAAGCAAGAGCGCAGAAGCAGCCTGGAAAAGAAGCTCTTCAGAGGAAAACCACACTATTTATAAGATAATAACCCAAAAATACCATAAAGAAATCTTTATTGGCAAAAAAATTTTTTTTTCCAATATTATCACCAATGCCCTAAACCGCTCCCGTGAACTCTTCAATCTAGTTACCAAGACCATGAACCCAGTCTGTCTAGAAGCCCCTAATTCTGATTCACAAGAATTTTGCAACAAATTTTCGGATTATTTCATCAACAAAATTGAAAGAATCCGTGAAAGTATTCAGCAAAATACAACCTCCATCTACCCCCCCTAAATCACAAACCTAATACCCACATAATTCCGCCACAATCACCTAACTTCACTCTAAAACCCATTTCCATCGATGCCACTAAAAATATCATCGGGACTCTTCGAAACAGCACAGCGCCTAATGATATCATCCCCACCAAACTGCTGAAAGAAAGTGCAGATACTTTGGCACCGGCCATTATGCAGCTCATAAACCAGTCATTCAAGGAGGGCGTGGTGCCACCCTTGCTGAAACAAGGTATAATCAAACCAATTCTAAAAAAAAACACCCTCGGCCCCAAAGACCCAAACCACCGTCGCCCCATAACAGGCCTGAATGTCTTCTCCAAGGTAATGGAAAAAGAAGTTGTACAACAGCTACAACATCACTTAGACACCCATAAATTACTTGACCCATTCCAATCCGGTTTCCGTCCGGGTCACGGGACAGAAACAGCACTGCTCAAAATATGGGATGACGCTCTAGAGGCCGCAGACGAAGGAGAATCTTGTCTTCTAGTACTGCTGGACCTAAGCACAGCTTTTGATACGGTTGACCACGAATTATTGCTGACACGGCTAGTCGAAGTAGCTGGAGTTGCGGAATGTGATTTATCGTGGTTCTCCTCCTTCTTGGAAAACCGATCACAAATAGTGAAATCTGAAAAACGCACAGTGTCATGCGGAGTCCCCCAGGGATCCCCTCTGTCGCCTGTTCTTTTCAATATCTATCTCCGCCCACTTTTTGAAATCATCAGCAACCAGAAGTTACTTTACCACTCTTATGCAGATGACACACAACTATATTTTCCCATCTGCAACAAAAAGGATCATTATCTCGGTCTAGAGAAATGCCTTACTATGATAGAAAAGTGGATGACAAAGAGTTACCTTAAACTCAATGGCTCAAAAACAGAACTTCTCCTGTTTCAAGCCAATCGGAAGATTCATCCCGCAACAACATGGATGCCCCAGCCCATTCTGGGTCAATCCATCACCCCCAGCACCAAAGTCAAAAGTCTCGGGGTCATCTTCGACACCTACATGACAATGGATGCACAAATAGGGTCAGTAGTCAGCGGATCGCACCATCTGCTGCGCCTACTACGCAGACTCACTCCCTTTATCCCAAAAAAAGACATAGCAGTCGTGATGGGGACACTTATCAACTCCAGACTTGACTATGCAAATGCCCTCTATCTTGGACTCCCAAAATACCAAATCACTCGTCTGCAAGTCGTTCAAAATACGGCCGCTCGACTTGTGACTGGGAAAAAACCATGGGAATCAATCTCACCTTCGTTGAGATCCCATCATTGGTTGCCCGTAAAAGACAGAATCACTTTCAAAGCTCTCTGTCTAACGCATAAGTGTATTCTGGGAAATGCCCCCCAATATCTATGCGAGAAACTAAAAGCTCACAACACCAATCGCATTTTGCGATCCACCAACCAAAATCTACTCCAGATACCCAAAGCCAGATAAAAGTCCAAAGGAGAACGAAGATTTGCGGTCCAAGGACCCAGACTATGGAACACTCTACCAGCAACCATCCAAATGGAGGTAAACCACCTCGCCTTCAGGAATGGATACCAAGCGCCCAGAGGCGATTCAGTTCGCATGTGTTGCGCTATATAAGTTTCTCACTCACTCTCATCTGTTCAAGTGACAACTGTCTAAGCGGGAAATTCCCCTCACTTTTTAGCATT
This sequence comes from Rana temporaria, assembly GCF_905171775.1. Taxonomy (NCBI): domain Eukaryota; kingdom Metazoa; phylum Chordata; class Amphibia; order Anura; family Ranidae; genus Rana; species Rana temporaria. The sequence continues at coordinate 185,391,429 of NC_053492.1, forward strand.
TTTTTCTTTCACTTTCACCTCCAAAATAGGAAGTGAAGGGAAATCCTTCCAACTGCACTTACATCAAACAATAAACTGACAGGGATTCTTATTCTTTTCTATTCTATTTAAAAAAAGATTGGGCCATAAATACTGTTTAACCTGCTGAGTGGTATTCCCGAGTCTGGCTCGGGGTGGAATTTCAGAACCAAAAGCGGTAACCCCGAGCCAGACTCGGGATCGCTTGGCAGTGTCCACAGGCAGTGAATTACTTACCTTGTCCCTGGATCCAGCGATGCCACCGCGCTGTGTGAGCGAGCGGGTGCTCGCTCGATTCACACAGTGCCTCTGTGTGCCGCTGATCTCCGTTCCCTGCGACGTTACGACTCACGGGGGCGGAGAACGGCACCAAATTCAAATAAGTAAATAAACACAATACATACAGTATACTGTAATCTTACAGATTACAGTACTGTATGAAAACATTACACACCCCCTTTGTCCCTAGTGGTCTGTCCAGTGTCCTACATACACTTTATATAATAAAAACTGTTCTTTCTGCCTGGAAACTGGAGATTGTCCATAGCAACCAAAAGTGTCCCTTTATGTCAAAAGTGGTTTTAGAGCAGCTAGAAAACAGCGATAATAAATTAGAATCACGTGCAGAATTGAGCGATAACGATTTGTGGGGAAATTCGTCAAACAATAAAAGTAATGACAGCGACAATTCTGCAACTGAGCAAATTTCAGTGTTTTTGATTTGATTACATTATTGAATCATTTTTTATTATAATTACATTATTATTTGTTATAATTATTGATAGTTATTTATTATATTATAACTTATGATTTTGTTTTTCAAACTTTATCATACCCGGGATGCCTACTAGACTATTGTTTGGTCAGATTTAAGTGAGTTATTCCTAAGAATTACAGGCCTACAATATAAAACGCCAAATTTCCATGCAAAATAATGGTACCGCTTTCAGCACCTAAAATCTGAAAGAATCATACCGCCAGGGAGGTTATTTAAAAAGATTTGCTGACTTCCTCTTTTTATATACATTATTTTTAATTGGTAGTACTCCAGGTGGTCATGATGGATTTACTGTAGGAAACAGAAATACCCCCTGAACTCACTGGAAGTTGTCTGTGCAATATTCCCTTTTGTAAGTAGTGACAATGGTGCTCAGGTCTGATCCTCAAAACTCATAGGGACTTATTAAATGAGTGGTGAGCTGCATTCTGCAGACTCTGCTAAACAACGTGCCCTTTCAGCAGATACAGTGGGTTTTGCTGCATAAAATGAATGGCTCTATGCATCTTTATTCACCTTTCATTAAGACACAGACAAGATGAATGCAGAAGCAGACATTGGTATGGCTCCCAACCATCCTTCATTTAGAGGGACACTATTCCCATCATTCTTCAATGTGTGTCCTTTTGGTCTGATGTATAGGCAGTGCAGATCCTGACCTCCCTGGGGCCCTAAGAAAAATGACATGTTAAATTAAAGTTGAGAATCGGGGGGGGGGGGGGGGGGTTGGAAGACGCTGCTGACAGTGACATGTCACATTAAAGATTAAAGTTGAGAAGCGAGGGGAGGGGGTGTTCTGCTGACGGAAATTACATCTTGCATTAAAGTGAGAAGCCGGGGGTGCTGACTTCTTACCTCTTCGCCCATGCAGCCAGCGAGTTGAGAAGCGGGGTGAGGGGACAAAAATGACTTCTCACCAGGCGGGGCCTTTAGTAATTTGGGGGGCTCTCCGCAGCTTTGCGGGGCCCTAAGCGGCTTGCATAGTGAGCCTATAGGGTGGATCGGCCCTGTGTATAGGTCTGCTAGATAAAAAATATTTTGAGCAGTACAGTCCTTTAATCCAGGACAGTCATACTATACCTTGTCTGCAATAAATAGCCTTTCACCTTCCTATTCACAAACTTCTTTAGAATGCATGTGCAGTTTAGTGTATATTCTTGACTACCTTTAGTGTTGAGACAAATTACTCCAGTGTACATGTACAGAAGTTACACCATCCTGGACAAGCCAATCGAGATAGCTAAATATGCCAAACCCAGGGAAAAAACAGGCGGATATGTCAACATTGGGACATTGAATTGCTGTAAAGAGATAAATATTGCAGACTTTAGTTCTGCTTTAAAGTATGGCCAAATCTGAAAAAAATTGATCTTGCAGCATACCAGTCCTTACTTGTGGTGTCTGCATTTGTTTTCTTTATTTCAGTACATTTTCAGAAAGTGCAGAACTGTACACCAAAGTAAAATAACAAACAGTGTCCCCTAAAACCCCAGTTATTTTCTAAGAACCACCACCCATATTGATATAGAGAGGAGGAGGTGTTATTAGCCCAAGTCAGGAGCGCCACCAGTACAGTGAATCAACAATGTTGCCCTACAGACAGGATAAAAAAAAATAAGGAAAGCCTATGAAAAACAAATGCAGCCACCACATCTAAGGACCGATACGCTGCAATTGGATACTGCTTGAAGTGGCAGTTTTTGCAACCTTTTGCCACATGTTACGCCATCTTTTGCCACATGTTACGCCACGTCACGTGGCTTCATCATAGGTCCTCTGATGAAGCCACGTGACGTGGCGTAACATGTCAGGAACCAGAGGTACCAGGAATACCGGAAATATCGCGGAAACTCGTTTGTCATTTTTACCTGTAAGCATCTTTTATTACTCATTACATTTTCATTACATACTTCACTATGGGCCCTCTCTTTTTTCATACCCTGAGCAATACCGAGGGACATTTTTGAGCCTGGACCTACAGTACCGGACATCAGTTGGTGATCACCCTATGAGAATCACTTCAGGAGACAACCAGACTGACACAGGCTATTTGATTAAGCAGAGATCCATATGTAAGGAGGTAAGCGCTCTGTGAGCCCACTACTTAGAAGAACATTATAGAAGATTCTGGAAGATCTATTACCATATTCACCAAGATTACTGATCACATTGATGGGACTTTTGTTTTGCTTATCCTTATATGCTTATTGCACTGTAGGCTATTAGCCCTTATTTTAGTATTTATTTAATTTTGCGCTCATCACTTTCTTACGTCATTGAGTACAGAGTGTTTGGTTTGGAGACCCCGACCTTAGTTCCGTCCCCCACTGTGCCTCTATAGGCACTCTAGGACATTGACCTTTATATCCCTAATAAGAAATGTCCACACATAAATAGGGTTGAGAGATGATACCACTCTAAAAACTGCTGATCCCTTGGCCTTGGCCTTGCTTCCGTCCCACTAAACCAAAAAGGTGCTGGCTTCGCACAGGTGCATTGGATAGAAGAAGATCCTTTACTGCCGCACTCATTAAAACGATGTCTTTATTGTACAAATGAAATCCAAAAAACAACCAAAGCGATGCAGTCAAAATGAAGACATAAATAGGGTTGCTGCACTTTACTGGTGCTATTTAGAAAACGATACATCACACTATCTGGTGTTGCTTGACAGTACATAGTCAATCACATTTAGTGGATGGTCCACAGACAGTCTATCCTTCCACCCCTGGTACCATTACTAACTGCAATGGGATCTCTGTAGTAACGTTCTCCATAGGTACACCCCTACCAGCACCCTCCCAAAAAAAAAACACTCAGGAAATTCTTGGCCAGGCCTAAAAGGCCTTTTGCAACCTGGCCTAGCCCTCACATCCATAAGGGTCAATTTCCTAGGTGCAGGTCTACATCTGCTTGGCCTTCAGCCCTGTCCAGGGTCTACACTTGCTGGCTTTGCTTAGATCTGAGGTGTTTGGCTCCCATGTCCCAACTGCACTAGGGCTCCTTCCAACCTGGCTTATATGTGGGCACTGGCTCACCTATTACATCACTACAGGAGGGCTTTGACTAAATGGGGTCCAGCACCCGATGACCCGATCTTCTGTAACCATATACTATTCTGGAACAAAGCCAGACTATAGCTAACTGCACCTGCCTACAAGTATACATTGTTCTATTTCACAAAGTACACATACCTGCAATAATTCTGTTCAATGTACAGCAACCCAAAGTAACAAATCAGATGCATTATTTTGCTATTTTGACTTTAGTTAATGGAATTTTGGTTTTGAATGGTTACTACACAGAATGCATAGACATTGTTTTTTACCAAGGAAGGACCAATATGTTGAGATTCTTTTGGTTCAAGAACACAAATTATATGCATACGGTTTTCATAGGATTCCTATATCCCTAAAAAAACTGTTAAATTTGTTTGCAACTAAAAAAATACATCCCTGCAAGGGAATTTACTGTGAATACTTTGAGCTTCAAACCTCGTAAAAATAAGAAATGCCATATATTCTAAAGCATACAGAGCATGACAGTAATCTACAGAGACAATGGCTGTCAAGCTGTGTTTGATGTTTTTCTTTTATAATTATGTCATTTCTTTCTGTAATATAAGTTAGATCTGCATTCATCAGGAAGTAGACAAGATATTACAGATCTACTGACTGCATTATGTCACTCATGTATTTTTAAATACCATTTTCTTCGGTAAATGCCTAAGGAGCCACATCAGTGTGATGACAAGATCCTTATTTTTAATGCACTTGGCATACTTCTTTCAGGCAGTCATTTCTATCTGACTGTGGCAATGTCATATTTCTCTTTGTAGAAAGTTTAGATGTCCCTTGATCTGCTCTGGTAATGCAGCAAGATGTATCAAATCCTTTGAAGAATTTGTAATGATTAGAAGGACTCAGGTGAAGAATGGACCTCAGTTCAGTAACAGAATGTCTATAGAGATATCAATCAATGCTTCCCAGTGTCCCATTGAAATATCACTCTCTCTTCACTGACTCTGCAGTCTCCCAACAAATACCATGACCCCCCCCCCCCCCAGAAAAGCAGCAGTCCCTCCCCCTGCAGCCACTGCTGGCTGATACAAGGGATCCGGATCATATGACTAGACCAGGGCAGCCTGACAAAAGGTACGTGTGTATATACATATTTCTTAAGCTGGCCATAGATGGTCAGTTTTTTAGAGGAAAAAAAACTGACGTTATTCCCCCATCCACACATTTGAGTTAGATGCAGGAGTTCTCCCCCTGTGTCTTTGTATTCTGAGAGGATAACTTCCCTGCTGTCAGAATACACAGATCAGCGCTGCAGGCTATAGCCTGCAGCGCTGATCAAGAGGAAATTTTCCAGCAGGGCAGTTATACAGAACTTAATTTGTAGATTGACTTCTGTACAACCAAAATTCAGCCATTCCCTGCTGAACTGGCCAAGCTTCGATCCATCTATTGGCAGCTTTACAGAGGTGCCAAGGTGTTAGGAGGGGGATTGAAGACTTTAAAGCAGGGGTGCCCAACCTTTTGAAGAGTGAGGGCCCCTTATACACTTGGTAACCGGTCGTGGGCCACAATCAGCGAAGCGGGTGGATGGCAGGTCCGTGTACACTGTGCATATGCAGAGCAGACATCGACACAGCCCACTATACGCTATGGGCCCTCCAATCCACCCAGATGGAAGGGGATGGATCCCCTTCTGCTCATTTTAGCAGATCTGATTGGAGGTAGGTGGGCATAATTGGACACAAGTCCATAGAGATAAATGGAGGTTCAGACTGATTGTGTAAATAGGGCCTAAGGCTGCTTTTTACAATGATGCGCTGCAGTTTACCCTCATTTCGGGTGTAGCACAGTGCAACTGTGACTTTCCTGTGAGACTTCTATTATATCCTGCAGGTGAAGGGCACTTTCTGAAAGCGCACCAAACCCACAGGTAATACCAGAAGTCTATGGCTCAGTGCAGGTAACCCGCAGGTGCACTGTGCTACACCTGCAGATCAGTTTGAAAGCAGTCCAGTAACCACTGCTGAACAGATATGCCCATATATACCCTGTGATTTTAGTAATAAACTTACCTTTAATAACTGTCTTCCATTCAAGTATCGCAGACTGTTGCTGTCACAGGCAGGGTGCATTTAGTATCACTCTGTGACAGGAGTTGGTGCTACATGTGGCCCCCAAGCCACTGGTTGGAATTCCACTTTAAGTATACTTTAAGTATATATGTAAATAGATTAATGTCCATAGTCTGAGGACTATGCTTTGTCCAACCATTGGTGTAGAATATGTATGTGTATGTTTTGTATTTACATAGCTGTATGAGTAGCTGGGGGTGGGAACAGGAAGTAGGAAGTTATGAAGTGAAACTAGAAGATATATAGGTAGATTCAGAAAGAGTTAGGCCGACTTATCAGTAGATAAGCCAACCTAACTCAGAATCTACGCCGACTTATGTTTAAGCGTATGCTCAAACAGAGATACACTTAAACATATCTAAGATAGGACGGCTTGCGCCGTCCTATCTTAGATTGCAATATTTCGGATGGGCGCTAGGTGGCACTTCCATTGCGGTCGGCGTAGAATATGTAAATGAGTTGATACGCTGATTCACAAACGTACGCCCGGCCGACGCAGTACTTTTACGCCGTTTACGTAAGAGATAGGCCGTGTAAAGTTAGAGCTAGGCCCTAGTGGAATAACAATGTTAAAGTATGGCTGCCGTTCCCGCCCCGAGATTCAAATTTTTTACGTCGTTTGCGTAAGTCGTCCGCGAATCGGGATTAACGTCGTTTATGTCGACGTCGAAATCAATAGGCCCGTGCGGCGTACTAAGCCGCAATGCACACTGGGAAATGTATTCGCCCAGCGCATTTGCAGAAAAAAATACGTAAAAAACGTGAGGTCAAGCCTCATTAACATAAAACACACCCCCTCCAACACATTTGAATTGGGCGCCCTTATGCCCGCCGATTTAGGCTACGCCGTCGTAACTTAGCAGGCAAGTACATTGTGAATCATGTACTTGCCTAGCTAACTTACAGCGGCGTAGCCTAAACACGCTAAGCTACGCCGCCGTAACTGTAGGCTCTTGTACCTGAATCTACCTAATAGATTTTACATGTGGCTCTCGGCTGACTGGAATAAACAAGCTTTCAACAAGATTCATCTGACTGTTCATCGTTACTTCTACAAAATCTACATGGTGACAGAAGTATAATCGCTGAAACATCATGGTTTAGATGCTACGTGGTATACAAGCCCTAATCTTTGATAATGACATTGCTATTAACTGGCTGAAATTCAAAAGAGAATGGGACATGTACAGTAAAGCAGGATTCTCAGACAAGTCAAAAAAGGTACAAGCTTACACTCTTCTCAATTTTGCTGGTTCAGATGCACTAGATACATATGGGGGGTACATTGTCTATAAATATTGTGGTGGTACAGGAATCAGGACACCCCAGATGATATCTGACTGAGACGAAACGCATCAGTCCCGTTGTCCTGCCAATGCCATTATAACTCGATCCTTATGCATCATTCAATCAATGCCTTTTGATGTTTACTAAAATGTGAGTGGTTTACCTTTTTTTTGTTTTATAATCTTTATTTATAAATTTTTCATTTTACAAAAAACAATACAAATAGTACAATATCTGGCATAACCCGTTACCCACCCATTCAATGTTTTAATATATACATAAATCTAATCTCATCAGTTTACCTAGGCATTATTTGGAAAAATCCCCTTATAGTTTGTCGCACCCATACCATTGCATATCCTACACTCATACTTCCCTATATCCTAATTTTCCATCCAGACACCAACACACCAACACACACAAAAAAGAAAGAAAGGGGGAAGGTAGGGGTGTAAGGGAAAAGGAAGTGGGAGGTTCCTTGGCATGGGGCTCTATATAATGTACTAATGTGGAGGCTCTAAACTCTGCCCATTGCTGCCATATCCTCGAAGTTTGTTCTTTAAGGCCTGCTTCTGATTCTATCGTCTTCTCCAGAGTATACATCTACTTTACCTTTTTTTTTAAATACATTTTTATGTAGGGTTTTACCCGATGTCGAGTCTTCTATTCTTTCTCATTGGATCTATGTCCTAATGGAGTACTGATGAGAGGATTCCAGTTTTGACTTTGAAATGCCGTATTATACTGGTTCCAGTGGCTGTTGTCAAACCTTCCTAAATATAATAAGATCTATTGGAGAAGATTACAGCAAATCATCTATACCTAGGTGTTGATACTAGTGTTGCTCACGAATATTCGTATTGCGAATATTCGGCTCGAATATGGCATATTCGAGTATTCGCGATATATTTCGAATTTCGCGGTGAATATTCGCAATTCCGAATATTCGCATTTTTTCAATTTGATTTTTAAAACAGATCACATCCTATCGACGTCATACCAGCAATCCTATCGATTGCTGGTATGATTAGAGACCCTGGGTCGAGTAGCTAAGCTGAGGCGATCCTTTTATGTTGCCAAATTGAAAAAAAAAAAATTGCGAATTTTCGCTATTGCGAATGCGAAAATGATTGCGAATTTTCGATAACTGTGGTAGGAGAACTCTGATTGTCTCTGATGCAAAAGGGGGGGGCTTTGTGTATGTTTCTGTTATGAATATTTGTATGTTTGATATTATTTTTTTTTGTAAGAAGGAAAAAATTGCGCATACCTTAAAAAAAGGGGAGAATACAGCAGCAACTCAAAAATGTTATACAACATTAATTAATACAAGACAGAAAATGGAGTCGCTCTACAAGAATAAAAAATATGTCTAGTGACAAGACATGTGGGCAAATTATAAAATAAGCAAGCGCAAATAACTTGTGAAATACACAGTGAAACAAATATATAAAGAAATATAGTCCCAATAATAGAAAAATAATCTTTCATAAAAATGTCTTTGATATGTGAAGTGAAAAAAAGTCCAAAGCATGCAGCATGAACGTGTTCAATCTTCAAGGTGTTTGATTGACAAATGGCTGTGACAGATGGATAGAGTAAAGAATCACCACCAATGCAAAACACTTTTTATTTTCTATTGTAAAATATCAAGAATATTCTGAGCCAATCAGAGTGCTCCTTCTGCATTTGCCGAATATTCGCAATTATTTTGTATTGTAAAATATCAAGAATATTCTGAGCCAATCAGAGTGCTCCTTCTGCATTTGCCGAATATTCGCAATTATTTTGTATTGTAAAATATCAAGAATATTCTGAGCCAATCAGAGTGCTCCTTCCGCATTTGCCGAATATTCGCAATTATTTTGTATTGTAAAATATCAAGAATATTCTGAGCCAATCAGAGTGCTCCTTCTGCATTTGCCGAATATTCGCAATTATTTTGTATTGTAAAATATCAAGAATATTCTGAGCCAATCAGAGTGCTCCTTCCGCATTTGCCGAATATTCGCAATTATTTTGTATTGTAAAATATCACGAATATTCTGAGCCAATCAGAGTGCTCCTACAGCATTTGTCGAAATTGCGCAGTAAATATCGCATTCGCATTTTGCGAAATTTCGAAAAAATATCAAGAATATTCTGAGCCAATCAGAGTGCTCCTACCGCAGTTATCGAAAATTCGCAATTATTTTCGCATTCGCAATAGCGAAAATTCGCAATCATTTCATTTCGATAAAATATCACGAATATTCGAATTTAGCGAATATATCTCGAATATTCGACTATATATTCGAGATATATCGCGAAATCGAATATGGCATATTCTGCTCAACACTAGTTGATACACCACTGTCTGACCCTTATATCACATTTGGTGGCAGAAGTCTTTCACAGCGGTGACTCTTCTTTTTGCTTTTGGGTGATTGATCATCATTACTTGGCATCATAAAGTTTATGGACCTATATGAACTATAAAAGAGTTCTCTTATTATTGTTTTCCGTTCATGGACAGACACAGCAGCATTGACCTTAGGGTTATATATCGTTCCTTTCAGGAGAGACTTAGGCAGAAAAAACAGCACTTCAAGTGTTAAAACACTTCTTTCAGTACAGCACCTCCCAGGGGGCGGGTCCCCCGGGTACATCCCACTCTCTGCATCATGCAGCCCCAGTTTTTTTCTGCCTAACGTTAGGAGAAGACATGGCTCCTCTGGGCCCATGTGCTCTGGAGGTTTTTAGGCAATTTTTCCAGCATTTTTTTTAGATCCTGGGATCTACAATCAACTGCCGACTGGGTGACAGGCTGGATCCTCGATCCTTGTAGTCCCCCCATGTTCGGCCATCGAGCATGTGCCGGCCTTTAGCTATGCGCTGGGCCGTCCACGACATTCCCCGTGCTCCAGGGGTGGCCAGTGAGCGACATGCTCCAGGGCACACATATGACCGGTCTCTATGGCCGTGTCACAGTGTGCCGGGCCGACAGCCATGCCGTAAGCGGACGTTGGTTCTGACTGGAATGCCTCCAGACGGTGGTCGCAGGACGGGTAAGTAGTATCCCCTTGCCTTGGCATGGTGGTTCAGCTGGTGCATTCCTGGGGAGGTCGATCAAGGGTCTGCCCTGCTTTCCTCTCTCCCTTCCTCTCCCTCCTTCCCCGCTTTCTGGGTGGCGGCCGTGAGGTGGGGGGTCCCTGGGGGGCTCCGTTACTACCGTGGGGCTGCGCTGCTGTGGGGTGCTATTTTTCCTGTCCTGGGTAATGCCGTGTTTGCTGGGGGAGGGCCTGCAGGGTCTTGTGCTTTTACTGTGTTCTGCTGTGTTTGTCACTGTATTTTTTAAAAAACGTGTATGGCCGCCATTTTGCTGGTGACGCGCCTCTATTGACTCCGTGGCCATTTTCTTGTAGTCCGCATGCTGTTTTTTCTGCATGTCGGCGGCCATCTTGGAAAAGTTTTGGCCTCTAGTGACCAGAATAACGGCGCCAAAAGCTCTCAGCACTCTTCCTGAGGGACAGCACAGCACGGGCAGCGTTCTTAGTTTCTCAGCAGCACTACAGCCTGTCAGGTGGTGAGTCCTCTGGGGGGTCCCCTGCTCTCTGTTGCGGCCGGGAGTGTGGTCTGTGGGTCCTGCCTTGCAGTACAAGGGCGGCATATACGGTGGGCTTCTACCCCAAGCATGCCAGAGTTAACCCTTAGTGCCCCTGTTCCTGCGGCCTCGGTGGATGCTATGACGGCAGTCCTTGAGGCGTTTGTTGCCAGGATTGAAGCGGCGAGTGGCCAGAAGGGGGGTAAAAAGCGCCCCCTCCCTACGCCTTCTTCTGGGGATGTCTCTGACACGGAATCAGGCCCTGCTTCTACGTCTGGCCCTGGTTCCATCATGTCAGATGATGCAGGCTTAGCCCACACGGACAGTGAGGATGACTCTGCTTCAGGATCAGCGCATGATAAGGAATTTGTTGGAGCTCTTATCACTGCAGTGCGGGATACTCAGAAACTTGAGGATTTGGCAGAGGCATCAGACATGCCGGTCCCTTTTGGGTTCCGCAAGCCACCCCGCACCGCAAAAGTGTTTCCTTGTGTTCCATATCTGGACAAATATCTGGACAAATTGTTGTTGTACAAGGAATGGGATTGGCCGCAGAAAGTTTTTGCTGTCCCAAAATACTTTGCGGTCCGTTATCCTGTTAACCAGTTCCCGACCACCACATGTACATATACGTCCACAATATGGTACGTACAGGCACATGGGCGTATAGGTACGTCCTCGCCTATTAGCGGGTGGGGGGTCCGATCGGGACCCCCCCCGCTACATGCGGCGGTCGGGTCCGCTCGGGGAGCGATCCGGGACCACGGCGCGGCTATTTGTTTATAGCCGCTCCGTCGCGATCGCTCCCCGGAGCTGAAGAACGAGGAGAGCCGTGTGTAAACACGGCTTCCCCGTCCTTCACTATGGCGGCGCATCGATCGCGTCATTCCCTTTATAGGGAAGACACGATCGATGACGTCATTCCTACAGCCACACCCCCAAACAGTTGTAAACACATACTAGGTGCACCCTAACTCCTACAGCGCCACCTGTGGTTAACTCCCAAACTGCAACTGTCATTTTCACAATAAAGAATGCAATTTAAATGCATTTTTTGCTGTGAAAATGACAATGGTCCCAAAAATGTGTCAAAATTGTCCGAAGTGTCCGCCATAATGTCGCAGTCACGAAAAAAATTGCTGATCGCCGCCATTAGTAGTAAAAAAAAAATAAAAAATAAAAATGCAATAAAACTATCCCCTATTTTGTAAACACTATAAATTTTGCGCAAACCAATCGATAAACGCTTATTGCGATTTTTTTTACTAAAAATAGGTAGAAGAATACGTATCGGCCTAAACTGAGGAAAAAAAATGTTTTTATATATGTTTTTGGGGGATATTTATTACAGCAAAAAGTAAAAAATATTGCTTTTTTTTCAAAATTGTCGCTCTATTTTTGTTTATAGCGCAAAAACTAAAAACCGCAGATGTGATCAAATACCACCAAAAGAAAGCTCTATTTGTGGGGAAAAAAGGACGCCAATTTTGTTTGGAAGCCACGTCGCACGACCGCGCAATTGTCTGTTAAAGCGACGCAGTCCCGAACTGTAAAAACACCTTGGGTCTTTAGGCTGCATATTGGTCCGGGGCTTAAGTGGTTAAGAAGGACTTTTTAAAAAAGTGAATCTCTCCTCTGTCAGTGGACCCTCCTGTGTCCAGACTGAACAAGGCTACCACGTTACCTGTGGAAGGGGCTCCTGCTTTTAAGGACCCCGCAGATAGGAGAACTGAGGCTGTGGCCCGCTCCATGTTCACAGTGGTGAGGTCGGCGGTGAGACCGGTTTTGGCCAGGGCTCTGGTGTCACAGACACTTACCGAATGTGGACCTGGCCGACCAGTTGGTGTAGGGCCTAAAGTTTGTCTGTGAGTCGGCCCTGGATACGCTCCCTTTGCTCTCCAGGACCTCCGCCTACGTGGTGGTGCTATGCCGCCTCGTGTGGCTGAAGTGTTGGTCTACGGTCTAAAAAGGCCTTGGTGGAATTACCCGTTAAGGGTGAACGGCTTTTTGGGGCGTCCCTGGATGACATCATAAAGGATGCCACAGGCAGCAAGAGCACTCTGCTCCCGCAATCTGGAAAGGGTAAGGAGCCTCGCTGGAAGCAAGGGCCCTCCTTTACTACCCCCAAGCATTTTTTTCGCCCCACCAAGTGCGGCAGGAAAATGTTTTCAGGGTGCTAAGGCGCCCGCTGAAGGGCAAAAGCGCCCCTAGTACCGCAAGCCCAACAAGCCTGCGGATAAGTCTGCCTCTGCATGAAGGTCTGCCCCCGCCCGCATCTCGGGTGGGGGGCCGACTTCGCGAATTCGCGGCTCGGTGGAGATCTCTTCTTTCCGACCGTTGGGTTTGCGTCGGTAGTACAAAGTAGTTTCGTCGGGGTACAAGATAGAGTTTCTCTCTTGCCAACCAAACAGATTTTTTCCCTCCAACCTCCGGCTTCCTCCGGATCGCCGGAAGGATCTGTCAGGGGCTGTCCAGGATCTGCTGGTCAGGGGAGTGGTTGTACCGGTTCCCTCAACGGAACGGTTTCAGGGGTTTTACTCCAATCTGTTTGTAGTCCTCAAGAAAGAAGGGGCGCGTCCAATCCTGGACCTCAAGGCCCTCAATTGCTTTGTCAAAGTACAAAAATTCAGGATGGAGTCGATTCGCTCAGTAGTAGCAGCGCTCCATCAGGGGGATTTTCTAGCATCCTTGGATATCAAGGACGCGTACTTTCATATCCCCATATGCGCAAAACACCAGAGATTTCTGCGTTTTGCGGTCGGAGAGGACCACCGTCAATTTGTGGCCCTCCTGTTCGGCCTGGCTTTGGCACCACAGGTTTTCACCAAGGTGCTCGCTCCAATTCTGGCCCTGCTGAGGCAGCGTGGGATCGCTATCGTAGGATACCTGGACAACCTTCTTCTGAGAGCTTCTTCAAGCTCAGAATTAGAAGAGGACGTGTCTATCACCTGTCAGACCCTCTGAGAATTCGGTTGGCTATTGAATACACAGAAGTCAGTACTGGTACCGTCTCAGCGGCTGGAATACCTGGAGTTAGTCCTGGATTCCTCAGAGGCGAGAGTTTTCCTCCCAACAGAAAAACTACAGACACTGCAGTCTGCGGTGCAGTGGTTGACGACCCAGAAATGGGCTTAGCTTCGCTTTTGCATGAGAGTGCTGGGTCTGATGGTCGCCTCTTTCGAGGCAGTGCCGTATGCCTAATTTCACACTCGAGTGTTGCAAAAAGAGATTCTGTCACGTTGGGACAAGCTTCCTTCGTCTCTGGATTACCTGGATTGCCAGATTCGGGTGAGTCGACTGGTCAAGTCATCCCTAGTGTGGTGGCTGACATCTCCGATACTTCGGACTGGAAAATCGTTTCTGCCGTGCCATTGGACAGTGGTCACGACGGATGCCAGCCTCTCCGGCTGGGGGGTGTCTGGGGTGTCCAGTCAGCCCAGGGGCGCTGGACTCAGGAGGAGTTCCGCCTACTAATCAATGTACTGGAGCTCCGAGCAATCAAGTTGTGTCTCTCCAAGTGGTCTCTGGGTCTACAGGACCGACCGGTCAGGATCCAGTCCGACAACGCCACGGCCGTGGCGTACGTCAATCATTACGGGGGCACGCGGAGCTCGGCTGCAGCGACGGAAGTCGCGCACATCCTCCGGTGGGCCAAAAGGTAAGTTCCGGCTCTGTCGGCCGTGTACATTCCGGGGTGCTGAACTGGCAAGCCGACTACCTAAGTCGCCAAACTAGACCAAGGAGAATGGTCGCTACACCCAGAGGTGTTTCAGAGTCTGTGCCAAAAATGGGGCACTCCAGACGTGGACCTTCTGGCGTCCCGTCTCAATCGGAAGGTGTCACGATTCGTGGCCAGGTCAAGAGATCCGTGGCACCATGAGGTCACTATCGCCGAATCTACGCCTTCCCTCCTCTGAAGCTTCTTCCTCGCCTGCTGCGCAGAGTGGAAGCCGAGGGGATACCAACAATCCTGATTGCTCCGGATTGGCCGTGCCGTCCCTGGTACGCGGACCTGGTGCACCTGGTGGCAGACGTCCCTTGGCGTCTACCCCTGAGAGAAGATCTTCTGTCGCAGGGTCCGATCTTTCACCCTGCTTTACAGTCGCTGGCTTTAATGGCGTGGCTGTTGAGAGCCAGGTGCTGAAGGATCGAGGCCTGTCGGGCTCATGGTCTCTACCATGCTATGAGCACGGAAGTCTACTTCACGAAAGATTTACCATCGTACGTGGAAGGCCTACATCTCTATGTGTGAAGAGATGAAATGGCACCCCCGTACATACGTGATGTCCCGGATTCTGCTGTTCTTACAGCGTGGAGTGGATCAGGCTCTCGCCTTAAGTACGGTTGAGTCAGATTTCGGCTCTAGCTGTCTACTTTCAGCGACCCTTGGCGGCGCACTCCCTGGTGCGTACGTTTGTGCAGGGGGTTCGGCATGTGGCCCCTCCTGTGCGCCCTCCACTGTCTCCATGGGACTTGAATTTAGTCCTTTCGGTGCTTCAAGAGGCTCCGTTTGAGGACATTCGGAAGATTCCCTTGTTGACTCTGTCCCAGAAGGTGGTTTTTCTGGTGGCAATTACCTTGGTCAGATGGGTATCTGAACTGGCGGCCTTGTCTTGCAAGGCTCCTTACTTGGTCATCCATAAGGATAAGGTGGTGCTGCGGCCGCAGCCGTCATTCCTTTTAAAGGTTGTTTCGGCTTTTCACATTAATGAGGACATTGTTTTGCCATCCTTGCAAACCCGAAGGAGGCCACTTTGCATTCCTTGGACATGTTTCGGGCCCTACGGGTGTACTTGTCTGCTACGGCTCTGTTTTGGAAGTCGGAATCACTGTTCGTGTCAGCAACTGGTCCTAAGAAAGGTCTGGCGGTCTCGTCGGCCACCATTTCTAGGTGGATCAGACAGGTCGTGCTCCAGGCTTATGCCCTAAAGGGGCGGGCGCCTCCCTTTAAGGTTACGGCGCATTCGACCAGGGCGATTGGTGCCTCTTGGGCTTTCCGCCATCAAGCGTCTGTGTTACAGGTGTGTAAGGCAGTGACCTGGTCGTCAATCCACACCTTCTCAAAATTTTACAAGGTGGATGTGAGTGCATCTTCGGATGCCTCCTTTGGCCGCAAGGTTTTATAGGCGGCAGTTTAAGGTTGAAGTTCCTCGGTTGAGGAACTCTGGTTTGTTTGGGGTGAAGCTTGGTTTTCTGTGTTTTTTTCCCACCCCTCGAAATTTTTTGACACTGCTTGGGGACATCCCTAAGGTCAATGCTGCTGTGTCCGTCCATGAACGGAAGAGAAAATGTTTGTACTCACCGTAAAAACCATTTCTCTGAGTTCATGGACGGACACAGCACCCACCCCTCCTTTGTTTGTACTGTTTGTTTACGAACTGGAGCTGCATGATGAAGAGAGTGGGATGTACCCGGGGGACCCGCCCCCTGGGAGGTGCTGTACTGAAAGAAGTGTTTTAACACTTGAAGTGCTGTTTTTTCTGCCTAAGGCCCCGCACACACGGTCGGTTTGGTCCGATGAGAATGAACCGAAGTTTGTTTTCATCGAACCAAACCGACCGTGTGTATAGGCTATCGGTCTGTTTTCCTTCTGTCCAAAATGTTAAAACATGCTTCAAAACCGAACCGATGGACCACTGCCCCATCGGACCAAACCGATGGTTAGTACAGAAAAGCATCGGTTCAAAACCCACGCATGTTTAGAATCAAGTCGACGCATGCTTGGAAGCATTGAACTTCGTTTTAATCAGCACGTCGTGTGTTTTACGTCATCACATTCTGACCCTATCGGATTTTGAACTGATGGTGTGTACACACATCAGGCCGTACGGCCACTTCAGAGGTGAACCGATAAAAATGGTCCGTCGGACCATTCTCATCGGTTTTGTCCGACTGTGTGTACAGGGCCTAAGTCTCTCCTAAAAAGGAAGGATATATAACCCTAAGGTCAATGCTGCTGTGTCCGTCCATGAACTCAGAGAAATTGATTTTACGGTGAGTACAAAAATCCTATTTTTTCTTTATTTAATGATTCATCATCATTAATTATTTTATATTTTCATGTTTTAGTGCTGCACTGTTTATTTTTATAATTGTTTGCAAAAGTTGTCCCTTGTAGTGCTGGCTGCTTTGTTATATATTTTGAACACTAAGCATAGTTTACACCATTTACCAGATACATACAGTATGAGTAATTTCATTTTCAAGATAATGAGGACAGAGAGGACCCTGATGTCCTAATCAAGAAATTTAATGAGAAATGCTTACCACAGCGTAATGTGATAATAGATAGACATGCATTTAACATGATGGCTCAGAAACCTGATGAAGGAATACAATCCTATGCAGCCACACTGAGACTGCTGGCTAAAAAAAAGAGATTTTGGTGCAGATGAACTGATACGTGACAAGATTGTATGTGGGATCTACAATGATGCAGTTCATGTTCAGTTATTCAGGGAGAAAGATTTAACACTGGAAACAGCCATCAGAATATGTATGTTATTTGAACATTCTGAAAGGGCCACTAAGGAAGTAAAAAGAGAGGCTGAAGTGTTTGTGGTGCAACAGGACAAAAGGCAATGCAGCAACTGTGGTAGTGAAGCACAACAAGTGTCCGACTTTAAACAAAAGGTGTAACTCATGCAACAAATGGAATCATATTGCATAATGTTGTAGGTCCAAGCCTCAAAATAGTGTGTACATCTAGTCATACTAAACAACAAAATGTGCACTGAATTATTGAAGTGGAAAGTGATGATCACCAAAACTGTTTTCATTGTGAAAGTGTGAACCTAATTGCAAATATTCACCACCCTCTCAACAGCATGCAACAAACATGTCAAGTTGAAAATGTACACGTGCCAAATGCAATGTCATGTCCTTATCCACATTGTATAACATTGACCCCAAAGATGAAATTGATCAGTCAAATAAAGTAAACCTGTGGTCAAACAATTCAGACACTTCTAGGCTTACCAGACAGCATGAGCTTAAATCTAAGGCCGGGTACACACGGGCAAACATGTACGATGAAACCGGTCCGTCGGACCGTTTTCACCGTACATGTCTGCCCGGGGACTTCTGTACGATGGCTGTACTAACCATCGTACAGAAGTCCGCGCGTAAACAATACGCGGGGCGTGTCCGCGCCGTCGCCGCGATGATGACGCGGCGACGTGGGCGGGCCTGCCTTTTAAATGCTTCCACGCATGCGTCAAAGTCATTCGACGCATGTGAGGGATGGCGGGCGCTCGGACATGTACGGTAGGTCTGTACAGACGACCATACATGTCCGAGCGGGCAGGATTCCAGCAGACGGTTTTAAAACAAATGTTTTAAATGCGGGCAAATGTTTGCTGGAATTCTGCCCGCTCGCGCCTACACACGACCGAACATGTATGCTGAAACTGGTCCGCGGACCAGTTTCAGCATACATGTTTGGTCGTGTGTATGGGGCCTAATACAGCTCAATCCAGAAGTACATGCAGTACAACAAGCTCCTGAGATGATAGTGTATAGAGGGGGCACTAAAACGAAATAGTAAGGCCCAGATTCACGTAGAATCGCGGCGGCGTAACGTATCGTAGATACGTTACACCGCCGCAAGTTTTCATCGCAAGTGCCTGATTCACAAAGCACTTGCGAGAAAACTTCCGCCGGCGGCCTCCGGCGTAAGCCCGCGTAATTCAAAGGGGCGTGTGCCATTTAAATTAGGCGCGCTCCCGCGCCGGACCTACTGCGCATGCTCCCTTTTGAATTTCCCGCTGTGCTTTGCGCGAAGTGATGTAATTTTTTCGAACGGCGACGTGCGTAGCGTACTTCCGTATTCCCGGACGTCTTACGCAAGAAGGAAACATTTTTAAATTTCGGCGCGGGAACGACGGCCATACTTTATACAGCACATACGTGTGCTGTGTAAAGTTAGGGCACCTAAAACGACGACTAACTTTGCGACGGGAAACTAGACTAGCAGCGAACGCGAAAAAACGTCGTGGATCACCGTAACTACTAATTTGCATACCCGACGCTGGTTTACGACGCAAACTCCCCCCAGCGGCGGCCGCGGTATTGCATCCTAAGATCCGACAGTGTAAAACAATTACACCTGTCGGATCTAAGGGCTATCTATGCGTAATTGATTCTATGAATCAGTCGCATAGATACTCTGAGAGATACGACGGAGTATCTGAGATACTCCGTCGTATCTCGGCTGTGAATCTGGCCCTAAGTGAATAAGTGGTACCTATAACAATAATATAAGATGGTCCGTCTGAACCAACAATAGCATAAAAATAAACATTAACAAAAAAATTTACACAGTATAAAGTGAATGCAAAAATAAATACAAAAAAATATATATAAAAAAATAAAAATAAAAATATAATCCATTCATAAGTGTCCAAGTCCGATTAAACTGAATAAAACAGTGCTGGAAATTCGCTGTGAGAGATGTCCACCTCCACCAAGAAGATCCCCTAAAAGTGCACTAATGGATGCCTTCTTACCACAAGGTGTTGACCTAATTGGTTAGAAGAGGTCAAATAAAGCATTTGGTCACTAAACCAGTTCCAAGATTCAGCTGCGCGGCTCTACGTTTCCTTAGTTCAAACACTCTCATGATATTGAACAAAAAGAGAGGGAAACCACCATAGTGAAGTACTATTTAATAAATTGTAACATAAATACAGCATCGCCAAATGGCCTCTTACTTGTGTAGTGCCTTGAACCCGGCACTGAGGCTAGTCAGCGTGGCAAATGGAGATGTGGAGAGAGTTCCTCACTGGGAAGCTGGCGTGCGTTCCAAGCCGGAGAACCAGCGGGACCGGAAGTGCGTCGTTTGTGCGTACGTAACCAGGCACCTCGACGTACGTTTCGTGATTGACACGTCGTCAGGAAGCGTGGTCCTGGCGCAGTCTGTCTTCAAGAGGGAGGCCTGTGGATTTTGCACCAAGACTGAATGAATGAAGCACACTATTCACAAATTGAGAAGGAATTATTAGGACTAGTATTTGCCTGTGTAAAATTCCATGATTATAGCTATCGCCACCCTGTGACTGTGGAGATGGATCATCAGCCACTCATAACCATATTGAGAAAACCCCTGCACACAGCATCTGCGTGCATCCAGAGAATGATGTTAAATCTTCAAAGCTACCACTTTAATGTAATCTATAAATGAGGCCATGAAATACCTGACAGACCATGGTCTATCACAGCAGCTGACATATTTGAGTGGTCAAACAAGGATTACCTGGTCTTTGTAGATTCGTACCCTGCCTGGTGGGAATTTGATGTCTTCCCAAACACTTCCAGTAAATCAGTGATCAGGACATTAAAGTAAATATTTTCCACACATGGAATTCCCTATCAATTGATGACTGACAATGCAACATCATTTTCAAGTAGAGAATTCAATAACTTTGCTCACCAATGTGATTTTCAACACATCACTAGAAGTCCCAATTACCCCAGATCCAATGGTCTTGCAGAGTGTAATGTAAGATCAGCCAAGCATCTCCTAGAGAAATGTGCACGTGATGGTTCTGACTAGGGATGAGCCGAACATACCCACGTTCGGTTCGCACCAGAACTTTCGAACGGACCGAACGTTCGCGCGAACATTTAGAACCCCATTGAAGTCTATGGGACTCAAACGTTCGAATTCAAAAGTGCTCATTTTAAAGCCCAATATGCAAGTTATTGTTGGAAAACGTCTTTGAGAACGCGGGTCTTGCCCCAGGGAACATGTATCAATGGAAAAGAAAGTTTTAAAAACTGTAGTTTTTTCTGGAGCAGCGATTTTAATGATGCTTAAAGTAAAAAAAAAAAAAAAAAAAGAAAAATTCCTTTAAATATTGTACCTGCTGGGTGTCTATAGTAGTGGCACGTGTTTAGAAATATCCCTGCACAACATGAGATTACTATAAGAAAAAATAAATGTAATACTGCTTGCGGCTTTAATGTAATGTTTGGTCCCTGCAATATGGATAAAAATCATTGAAAACAATAGCATGAGTTTCCCTGCCACCACTCCCCCCAAGTCATTACAAGACCCAGTGCCGATCCTGACCTCCCTGGGGCCCTAAGCAAAATGACATGGCACATTAAAAATGAGAAGCAGGGGGCGCTGACGACAGTGACATGTCACATTAAAGAAAGTTGAGAAGCGGGGGGAGGGGGTGTTCTGCTGTCGGAAATGACTTAGAGTGAGGGGGCGAAAATGACTTCTCACCAGGCGGGGCCTCTAGTAATTTGGGGGGTCCTTCGCAGCTTTGCAGGGCCCTAAGCGGCTTGCATAGTGAGCCTATAGGGAGGATCGGCCCTGACAAGACCGTTTGGCCCTATATACTTTGATAATGTAATTGGAGCTCAGCAAAGAGCCACATGCAAATAATTGCATCCAAAATTGTTATTATACACCCCTGTTAAACTTCTATGTGGGAGAACTGAAGGGTTTCCTCATATGCACTGGTGGCCACTAATAAGGAGGTAATCAGGAGGGGGAGGGGTGCTCCAGCCCAAAAAAAAATGGTCAGGGTCAATACAACTTACAAAAACATTTCATTCCACTTGTGAGGCTGCATTCATGACAATGGTGAGGCTGCATTCATGGCAATGGTAAGGCTGCATTCATGTCAATTGTGAGGCTGTAGATGGGCACTGATTAGGCTGCATTGATGGGAACAGGCTCTTATTTTGCTTCACAGTTCTTTATTTAAAATTAAAACAATTTCCTGAAACCTCCCTCTTAAAGTGAAGGTGCGTGTTATATGCTGATAAATACGGCACATCCAAATAACATGCTCGAGCTCATCCTTATGCCTAGTACACACGATCGGTTTTCCCGTCTGGAAAACTGCCATGTTTTCCTTTGTAAAGGGGTTCTGCGCGAACCAACACAGTGGTAAAAAGGTAAATCTCTCTAAATATATAGATATATATATACGGTGAATGTGAACAAATGGTAAAGGATGGGATAGTGAGTAATCCCAATATGTGAAGTAAATGATATAAAGTGTAAACTCGAAAATAATTAATTAATAAAATAATTAAATAATTGAGCAAAAATCCAATAAATCCAAAGAGTTGAGGTGATCAAAATGAAAAATAAAATATACAAAATATGAAAAATGGGTGAAAAAGTGAGTAGAAGAGTGTCCCAATAATGGTGTGCCAAGCTGTCAGATGGTGGTCGCAGTGTAGCTGGATATCCACTAGGCAGATAGTTGACAGATGTATAGTTCACTCCCTCACCAGGCTCCCAGAACTCTTACCTCAAACCATAAATTAGTATGCATCCAATAGATACTGAATCACCATAGAGATCTTCTCTCTTGCTAATATCAGCTGGAGCGTCTCCTCGGCCAATTCCTAATACAGCTCCAAAACAGGGAGGGAAAAGAAAGGAACACAAGGGCTCCAATAGTGTGATATTGTAAGACTCAGGGGGATATTTATTAAGGAAAAAACCTGCGCTTACATCAAAACATTAAAACGAGTGCAACGAATAAACATACGAGCGGCGTCTTCAGCGCCGGCTTACGTCACTCCAGGTGTACGCTCAGAGCGTACACCTGGAGTGACGTAAGCCGGCGCTGAAGACGCCGCTCGTATGTTTATTCGTTGCACTCGTTTTAATGTTTTGATGTTAGCGCAGGTTTTTTCCTTAATAAATATCCCCCTGAGTCTTACAATATCACACTATTGGAGCCCTTGTGTTCCTTTCTTTTCCCTCCCTGTTTTGGAGCTGTATTAGGAATTGGCCGAGGAGACGCTCCAGCTGATATTAGCAAGAGAGAAGATCTCTATGGTGATTCAGTATCTATTGGATGCATACTAATTTATGGTTTGAGGTAAGAGTTCTGGGAGCCTGGTGAGGGAGTGAACTATACATCTGTCAACTATCTGCCTAGTGGATATCCAGCTACACTGCGACCACCATCTGACAGCTTGGCACACCATTATTGGGACACTCTTCTACTCACTTTTTCACCCATTTTTCATATTTTGTATATTTTATTTTTCATTTTGATCACCTCAACTCTTTGGATTTATTGGATTTTTGCTCAATTATTTAATTATTTTATTAATTAATTCTTTTCGAGTTTACACTTTATATAATTTACTTCACATATTGGGATTACTCACTATCCCATCCTTTACCATTTGTTCACATTCACCGTATATATATATCTATATATTTAGAGTGATTTACCTTTTTACCACTGTGTTGGTTCGCGCAGAACCCCTTTATTTATGATTTCTTGTTTGTGTATTGTAAACACTATTAGGTTTTGCAGCACCTTATCTGTTTTGGGTATCACTTTTAAGGAGTCTGTAGTAGCGCGGAGGCTCTTTCTTCATTTTGTCATGTTTTCCTTTGGCCAGGAAAACCGGCCGTGTGTATGCTCCTTAGCAGTTTTCCCAACAGGAAAACTGTGGTTTAAAAAATGAGAACATGTCCTCTTTTTTCTCGCCGCGAATTGGAGCGTTTTTTTCCCGCAGTTTTCCTATGGAAAACACTGCGAGGGAGCATACACACGGCCGGTTTTCCCGACCAAAGCTCTCCTGGCAATTTTTCTGTCGGGAAAACCGGCAGTGTGTACAGGGGGGAAAAGGGACCAAGCCGGTTCTTGGTTTTCTCCTCGGTTTTCCCGGCGGTCTTTTGACTGTCGGGAAAATCGATCGTGTGTACTAGGAATTAGACTCTTCACCACACACAGCCACAAAGGCAAGAGTATTCTTGTTGGGCAGTGTATCAGTTAATTTGCATTTAATTTGAATGGTTCAAAGAATGTCAAGCAAAATGGTTGTTCTAAGGTAAGCATTTCATAATGATGCATACTAGCTCATTATGCCCTTGTCTTACAGGATTTTTTTTTTTTTCAAAATTTACAACCTCTTTAAGATGGCCAAAGAGAAAAATTATATGGGTGATTTTCAAAATGATTTTTCAGCACAATAAAGCACAGAGACATAGCTGGATGGGTGAGTTTGCTTTGAATATTAAAAATGTATGAAATAGCTTTTTTGTTTTGTGTGCTCAGGTGCAATGTAGTTCCGCTTTAAGAAAACGACAGAGTACATGTTAAGCTCCGATGAAGTAACATATTGTTTTGTTTCCTGACATGATGATACTCATTTCATGCCTTGAAACTTAAAACCTATTTCTGCCAGTTTCTTAGGGAAAAAAAAATAACTTTTACTTAAAAAGACAAATGATGTAAATGTATTTCCCTGCACTGTAAATTAACTATGATGATTCCCACTGCATATTTAAAACATAGCAACATATCCTGGTTTTGGAGAAAAAAATATAACGTTTTCCAAAAAGTAATAAATGGCTTTGATCGTTATCACACAGGTGCATAGCAATTTGGAAGAGTAGCAAGGAATTTAATGAAAGTCGCTCGTATTTCCTTTTTCATGACGCGTGCCAAGAATCAAAGAGCAAACATCCTGCATTTGGTTCTGTTTAGCAATCTGAGACTGTTGAGGCAGCTTAGAGCAAGCTAATGAAATAACTACAAATCAAAACAATGTAACGGGAGATATGGAGTAAGCTTTGCTTTCTTTTTTAGCTGAATTTTCTTCTTCTGTTCAGTAGCAGCCTTAACCGAGTAACGTATGCTAACATTGAATGTATGTTTGTATTTTTCATGTGTTAAATAAAAATATACTGAAATGGATTCCATGCAGATCAAATAAATCTATTTTGAACAAGCTTGGTTGTTTGAACTGCAAAATGCCAGTAAAATGCTTCTGACCTTAACATTATTTGGAATGATGCATGATTTTCACATACAAAATGACACTTTCTGATTTGTTATCCTGCTCAGATAGTTAAATGGAGATCCTAATTAGCACCATAAACCCCTTCCATACGGGGCATTTTCACCCGCTTCCTGCCCAGACCAATTTCTAGTTTTCAGAGCTGTTGCACTTTGAATGACATTGCGCAGTCATGCAACACTGTACCCAAATGAAATCTTTATGTTTTTTCCCCGCACAAATAGAGCTTTCGTTTGGTGGTATTTGATCATCTCTGCGGTTTTTATTTTTTTGCGGTATAAACAAAAGAACACAATATTTTTTACTTTTTTATTTAATAAATATCGCAATTTAAAAAAAAAAACATTTTTTTCCCTCAGTTTAGACGGATGCGTATTCTTCTACATATTTTTGGTAAAAAAAAATCGCAATATTCGTTTATTGATTGGTTTGTGCAAAAGTTATAGCGTCTACAAAATAGGTGATAGATTTATGGCATTTTTATTTTATTAATTTTTTTACTAGTAATGGCTTCGATCTTGCGATTTGTTATTGTGACCGTGACATTGCGGCGGACACATCGGACACTTTTGACACGTTTTTGGGACCATTCACATTTATACAGCGATTAGTGCTATAAATATGCACAGATTACTGTGTAAATGTGACTGGCAGGGAAGGGGTTAACGCTAGGGTGCGCTGAAGGAGTTAAAATGTTCCCTAAAGTATGTTCTAACTGTAGGGGGAGGGGTACTCACAAGGGGAGGAGATCGATGTGTGTTCCTCTGTACTGGGAACACACATCAGTCTCCTCACCGCTGAGAAGACATGGATCTGGGTGTTTACACACACAGATCCACACTCCTGCAGTGATCAACGGCAATCGCGGGCCGGGTCATGAGCGGTGCCGCACGCATGCTCCCTAGATCGCCGGGAACAAAGGACGTCATATGACGTCCACCCGGATCAAGGGAGGGTTCCGGCCGGCGTCATTTTACAATGGCCTGGTCGGGAAGAGGTTAATGACTTTAATGCCTTGCTGTATGTGTATGCTGTAATTTGTAACATTGGAAAAAGTAGGATAGACAGATATTATAAGAATGTTTTTTTTATAGCATTGGTTGTATAAGGCTAGGTCTATACGGCAATGGAATCTCTCTGCAGCTTAGAGATTTAATGACTTGTTGGAAGACATCTAATTGGCATCATCTTGATTTTTCAGTGTTCTAATGAGAAGACTATGAAAAAAAGTGTCAAAAAGATTTACAGTAAAGGCCAGTGTAGCCCTAGTTTAGTATATAGGGCAAAGCCTTTTTTTTGTGGAGAGTAACAAGAAAACCTGTCAGGTTTTTATTGCTGTCTGTGCCCCCGTTATGAAGATTCACCCTCTCTATTTGTCCTGTTTACTGTTATGACTGAAAGTAAAAAAAAATCGCAACGTTTCGGTTGTCACTAGACCAGGAATCTGCTGAGAGTAAATCTTCCCTTTGAAACACTAGTTTTGGTGACCTTGGTGACAACCAGGGTTTCCCAAACTTTGGGGGGATTTCTTTTCACTTCCTGTTTTGGTTTTGGGACAGAAAGTGAGGAGAAATCTACCCAAGGGGACCCAGTTGGCAAAAAAATAACTGGCAGGTGCTATAACCCTCCCATCTAAAATGAAAAAAAGGTTTTGCTTTACTGCAAAGAGACATAGTGACTTTGCCCATTCCAGACAAAATTACAGTGTTTCTTTAAAGTCATCCCCTACCCGAACCCACTCAAACTCACCTCTCCTGCAATTTTGTTGCAGCTCTTTCCCCCCACCACAGTTGGTGCAAAATGCCCAGTGCTTCCAGGGAATTGAAGTACTCGGGCCTAGTAGCAAATCATTAAAGGGGTTGTAAAGGTAAAAAAAATCCCTAAATAGCTTCCTTTACCTTCGTGCAGTCCTCCTTCACTTACCTCATCCTTCCATTTTGCTTTTAAATGTCCTTATTTCTTCTGAGAAATCCTCACTTTCTGTTCTTCTGTCTGTAACTACACTGGTGTGGAGAAATCCTCTTGAGTGGGGAGAGGGGGCGAGCAGGCAAGTCAGGACACTCTACTTTGCAGAGAGAGAAAGGAGCTGTGTGTTAGTGGGTGTGTGTTAGTGGGTGTCCTGACACTCCTGCTCATCCCCTCCCCCCTCAAGAGGCTTTCTCCACACCAGGGAGAAAGCCTCGCATTACTGTGTGGAGTTACAGACAGAAGAACAGGAAGTGAGGATTTCTCAGAAGAAATAAGGACATTTAAAAGCAAATACAAAGGATGAGGTAAGTGAAGGAGGACTGCACTAAGGTAAAGGAAGCTATTTAGGGATTTTTTTTTTACCTTTACAACCCCTTTAAGCTACGTCTTGTAATGTGATGGAGAGTGAAATCCCCTCTTCCTCTAGACTCCAACACCATGGATTTTGGTGGTGCAATAGAGGAAAGAGCAGCAGGGAAGCCCGTAAGAGCTGACTATCAGTGGGTTGGGAAGAGCGCCTTGACAGTTACTCTCCCCCCAACGTCCGGTCAGATTGCTGTGGCGATCTGAGCAGAAGTTCGGCCTGCCACCTTCCCTCTGCAGCCTTCTGGGACATATCACAGGTCCCAGAAAGCTGCAGGACCAATCAGTGCTCAGTGAGCCGCAAGCAGTCAATCGTTGGAATCCGATGTTGGCCACATCGGACGACCTAGAGACTGTACCCTCCAAGGATCAGGAACTGAGAACAGAGCCGGAGCGCCATTTCTTACCTATCCAGCAAAGAGAGACAGGCACAGTACTTTACATGCTCTTTTATCTTACATTGTGGTACGCATATTTGAAAAGGGGGGGCTTATTTGTTTGCTAATAAACTTTTTGAAAAACGGTACTTCACTATCGAAGTATATTCCTTTATATGTACACGGGCAAGATATATACCAGCAGAGTGGTGGAGAGTGCAAGACCAATGACAAAAGCTGATTGTGTATCCCATGCTGTTTTTTATTCTCGGTCTGGTGAGTGCATCCCCATTAGGGGATAGTTTCCCCCCACGTGGTGAAATACAACCCCCTTGGTGATAAGGAGCACATGTTATGGAAGACACTACTCACAGCTGATGTTTATCTGCACCATTATTGAACACCTATGTTTTCATAGTATTACAATCAGAACTCACGTTATGATTACCTAGCGCTGCTACAGTACACATCGAACTGTTTGGACTTTTGAGTCAATTGCATTCATTCACGTTTACTGTTTTCTTTGAAGTATTTATTTTTTAAGCGGCTGCTTACATTTACATCCAGTTGTCCATTTCTCCTGGGTATCACATATCTTTATTGCTATTTCCTGTGCGCTGAGCAGTGTTTATCCGAAGGAAGGGCGCATATTTTAAACACTTCACATACAAATGTGAAAGTAGCTCTGGAGCTGAAATGGTCAACACACATAACTCTTAGTGAGACACCTGTCCACTGATGGCAGCCTTTCCCAACCAAGGATCTGTGGAGCCCCAGGGTTCCTCCAATGGTTGCTAGAGGTTCCTGATATGTACCCATTGACACCAAGGATTTTTTTAAGCTATCTGTAAAGCCCCGTACACACGATCGGAATTTCCGATGGAAAAAGTCAGATGGACTTCGGAATGTGAATTTGGTCGGACAAAGGTCCGATTGTGTGTACAGGGCATAAGGGGCATTGTTTCCCACTGGCAACCTATGTAAAAAAAATCCTTTGTGACCGCCACGCTAATTTACTGTGAGCTGTAGATATGGTCATTATATAGTCATTACTGACAGGTATTCTCTGAGGCCTAAACATTTTTTTCAAGAGTTCCTCAGTGTTAGAAAGGTCGAGCAAGGCTGATCTATGGCCAAACTTAGCAATAGATAAAATGGAGGTTGACAATGTGTGTGTTGATACCTGATCCGACTAATCCAATGTAACATGCAACAGAAAACCGCAAGGGCCAGATCCACAAAAGGGATACGCAGGCGTATCTACTGATATGCCGTCGTATCCCTGTTTCTATCTATGCGGCTGATTCATAGAATCAGTTACACATAGATATTCCTAAGATCCGGCAGGTGTAATAGTTTTACACTGTCGGATCTTAGGATGCAGTACCGCGACCGCCGCTGGGGGCATTTCTCGTCCAAATTACACGTCGGGTATGCAAATTAGCACTTACGGAGATCCACAAAGCTTTTTCCCTTCGTTTTTTTCCCGTAAGTGTTAGTTTGCCGTCGCAATATTAGGGCTGCTTTTACAAAGTGTAAACTTAGTACACCATGTAAAAGTATACCCTTCTATCCCGCGTCGCTGTCATTTTTAAAAAAAATTAAAAAAAATTATTTTACACCCGTCGCGATTCTCAAAACTCGGCGCAACGTAAATCCGCGCAAAGCACGTCGGGGAAATAGCCTTGGGAGCATGCGCAGTACGTCCGGTGCGGGAGCGCGCCTAATTAAAATGGGACTCGCCCCATTAGATTGGGCACGCCTTGCGCCGGACAGATTTAAGTTACACCGCTGCAAATTTCTAGGTAAGTGCTTTGTGGATCGGGCACTTAGGTAGAAATTTTGCGGCGGTGTAACTTAAATAGGAACATTTAAGTTAAGCCCGCTGGCTGTGGATCTGGCCCCTAGTGCTCAGGGCACGGTGTAACCCCTGAGGATTTTAGAAGGCGGACAAGGTGTAGATATATTTAAAATTTAAGTTTATTAAATTTACACAATAAAATTGTATAAACAATTAAATAGTATTGGAAAATGTAAATATGTAACACATTTTACATATTTACATTTTCCAATACTATTAAATTTTTTATACAATTTCATTGTGTAAATTGAATAAACTTCAATTTAAAATATATCTATACCTGGTCCGTCTTCTAAAATCCTGAGGGGTTACACTGTGCCCTTAGCACTAGGTTTTCTGTTGCATATGGTATAATAGATTCATTGATCCTGCAAAGGGTTAAGATGTAAAGTATACTAATGTAATCTAAGGAAGAGCAGCTCTGCTTTGTGCTCCACTGTATCCCTTAACATGACTTTGTTATTCATCATCCTGACAACTGCTTACTCTCCACTCCCCTTTGTATACTTGAAAGTATATAAATGTCTACACAGTTATGGTATGTATGCAAAGGTAACCGATTCACTTGTTTATGGCTTAGTAGCTGTTTTATAAATGTTTTATATGTTTAACAATTTTCTTGGTTTCTTCTGAGAGTTCTGTAGCAGATAATCGAAATAAACAAATGTTACAATACTGTACACTTTAGTGTGGCAAACTGGAAAAAGGAACACACCACAATATTCAGGAGAACTGCACACACAAGTATTATAAGGGTAGATGTAGAGAAGGTAAAAATAATGGTAACAGGGCGTTTGTGGATACTGTTTTGTAAGCTAGATAGAAGCATGTAAGTGGGGCCTCCCCACCCTTCACATGGGGGTACATTTCCCATGTATGTGCTCATCAATGCCGTGATCAGGCAGGGCTGCATTAATGTGAAAGTCAACATTATGGTGGTACCCTGGCTTAGATATGAGCAGTACATTGTGTGCAGCAGTTAAATGTTCTGAGTTCCTCTGTGAAACTTGATGTCCCATGTTACTACACATCTTCCTCGTTGTCTGTTGCTAGGAGGGACACCGCTGAGCCCCTGCTTTTGCCACCAGTCAGGCATGTACTGGCCATCGGGACTACCGGGAGTATCCCGGTGGGCAGATGGCTCAGTGGGCTGGTTTCAGTGACAGCGCACCACGTCCCCCTCTGGTTCTCTTCCCCCCGCTTCTCTGGTCCCCCTGCAGCGCTCACCTCCTCTCCCTGCCTAATTATGCAGTGCAGGCTGAATAAAGACATGATCCTCAGGAGTGGGCACTGAGAAGATCATCATATGATCCGGAAGGAAGGTAGCAGCACACAGCTGTAACATAAGCTTACTCTACACTCGTTCGCCTGGTCTTTCCTTCCCCCACTCTCCATCCTGTCTGCTGCTGCAGAGAATCTAGATGGAGAGTGGTGGAAGGAAAGACCAGGAGAACGAGTGCAGAGGAAACTTATGTTACAGCTGTTTGCGGCTGCTCTCCTTCCGGATAGTATGATGAGCTTCTCAGTGATGACATTCAGCCAGTGTGTACTAGGCTTTAGGGAGTATCTTACTGAAAATTAAATTTCTGTTGCAGAGGATGCCTAAAATCTGACTGATTTTGTGCTTCTCCAGGTGTTGCAGATTGAAATGGTAAAAAACTGCAGAGTTAAATGGTATGGTAATTTATCTTACCTAATATTATTTTTTTATTTTCTTTTTTTCCCAGGAAAGTGGAGTTACCCTTTAGACTTACAATAACACTTTCAATTTGAAGATACAACAATAAATATACATAAGTTCACATCCTATAACCTGTCAGGAAGGACATGCCAGCAGGCAAGATGTCTCCTCTAGGTGGATTTCTGTGTGCAGTTGCAGGCCAGCATACAGTCTTACAGCATACAGGGTACTGCAAACAGGGCAGGAACAGGAAAAATGGCAACAGGCTCTGACAGCAGCAAAACACTAAGCAAGAAGAATCAAAGGAGGAGGACCTAAATACTCTCCCAGCAACCAGCAACAGGTGAAGACTAATTACTGAAGGGTGCTGGCTGCTTCGAGACTCCTGTTGGTGGACACTGGAACTGCAACCTCCCACTCTGGGAAGGTGATTCAGATACTAACAACTCTGGTCTTTATGTTAACCCATCATCTTCTGGCCCAAATTTATTTCAACCTATGTAGAACTGTATTGTGGCAGTAAAAGGACTTATTATTTTTCTCATATAAAATGAACCTCTGTCCAGGCTATGGAAATTCAAGAATATACATATTCTTGGAGAAGTTCATCCTTAACATTCACAGCAAACACACTGAATCAAGTCATTCTCTTACATCTGTGACTTGGCAGCCTTACCAACCTTCTAGCCTCTAATGGAAACAAATGGCATGTTCTTGGGGAGAGCAGAATGCTGAGCTCCCACATGAATAGCTTTAGTACCGCTCTTGTACCTCTCTTGTGAACTTTGAGAGTGAATTGCTCAGCAGTGTCTGTAGATACAGAGGTCAATGAGAGCTTGTATTGAAGTGCATTTACTGCTTGCTAATAGTATGTAAACAAATTAATGTCCATAGCCTGGCCAGGTTAAAACCTGGTGCTTCTGGGTCTCTTACCACCAATAAAATTATAGGCATACTTTTATTTATACAGAACCTTGCCTTAGTAAAATATTGCACGTATGAATTTTTGTTTTTTATTGCAGAAGAAATATACTATGTGTCCCCTGCTATAAAATGCCTTACCTTCCTGTACGCAAACTAGAATGTACAATGAACTGTGCATGTGCAGCTTACTGTACAATCTCAGAATGTTTTGTAGGCCAGGTTGATTAAACTCTTATGGGCATGTATGGGAGTCACTTCATACTGTACCTGGCTGGCCAATCAAAATAGCTAAAGATGCCAAACCCAGAAGAAGACAGGGAGAAGATGTTGGCACTGTAGAGGGAGCTCATTGATGTCAAATTGCATGGAATATTGCACTGATTATTGCAGTTAAGTTTTGTTTTAAAATACATCATGCTACACTTTCCCTTCCCACCACTAAGTATTGACAGTTCTTTGCCATAAAAACTAATTTTTTAGGCGTGTCTTTTCTTTGAATTAACTTGAATTAGAACTTTGGATTTTGATACTAAACTATTCTGCTGCCATAGGTGAGAGTCCACAAACCTTGAGGCAAGTACACTCTGATTTAAGGTAGGAATAATGTTTAATATTTGGGCTCTTGGCCTGGAAATATGAAATCACAAAACAAATAGTTGATTTTAAAAAATGTGTGAATTTGTACGCTATACACTATAAATCACAATTCTTTCATAACTACATTCATATGTTTTTATAGCTACAAAATTAAGTGCTTGATGCCATGGGCCATAGTTTAAACAATAAAGACTTTATTTTTTGGGTATTTATCCATTGTTGAAAGCTCTTCATACAATTATTTTTCAGTCAACAATAAAATGCTTGTTAATCAAGCCTTTTTAGTTAATCAAAACCAAGTTTGAATGACCCAATATTTTATTTACCAGGAAGCAAAGTATTGTCTATCACAGCTGTTATTTTCTCTGAAACTATGCTTTTTTTTTTTAAAGGGAAATGTAAAGAGAAGCTATTCTTACAGTATATAAGGAAAGCAGCCATCATCAGCCTACACAGAAACTCTATGCCACATCCCTGTCAGCTATCAGATATTTAGAGTTTTCCATGAAAATGGTCAGTAGAGACAAGAATGGAACTCAAATTGTATTTGATTGATTGCATGTGTGTCACAACAAAGGTTATTTATTAATTTTATAAAGGGGCTTCTTAGCTTCAAATGTTTTAGTTTAATTATAACCTGTCCTAAACAAAATAATTAAGTTGGTTGATTTATAGAATAAATCTAGACTGGCTTTCTGTGTTTTATACCACAGGACATTTTTTAATCTACGGGACATAATCATTCTTGACAAATCTGTATTAATTGCAGAACATAAATATTTAATACAATTTCTTGGAAGCTCAACAGAGCATAAAAACATGCAACTGCCTGCAATGTACATGCATTCTGCTATGGGTAATACAGCTAATGTACTGTACTGTAGGCCATATTCTTATGTGCCTAGCCTCCAGGAATGCTGTGTCTATAGTATATAGAGGCTCTAGGAATTCAGTTTTACATGGTTAGGTATGTGTGTCTGACAAGCACAAATCCAGATGCTTACACAACTTAAATTCATATTCTGTTTTTGTCAGCGTTATATGTCATTAGCTGTAACTTGATGTTTCACAGTTCATTAACAGATGATATCAGGCTTGGGGGAGAATTTTCATTCATTAAAGTATACATGTTCATCTCAAACAAGACCGTACTGTAAATTAAAATTGGTTGGAAATTGCTTTTACTTTTTAAACTCATTCTATCGATGTAAAACAGCCAATTGTTATCTTCCTACATTTATTGCATTTGGTGCATGCACGTGAGAAGTCTTGGGCCTAGATTCCTAAAGGACTTACGACGGCGCAGCGCCATGTACGCCGTCGTAAGTCCTAATCCGACCCGTCGTATCTATGCGTCTGATTCTTAGAATCAGTTACGCATAGATATCCATTAGATCCGACAGGCGTAAGTCTCTTACGCCGTCGGATCTCAACATATCTGAAGATTTCTGCTGTGCTCCTGTTAAAGACTTGCCTGGCTGACATCCCTTCTGGTTCCTGATCCTGTTCGCTTTTTCCGACTACGCTGATCTCTGGCTTCCTGATTTACTGGCTTGCACTGACTACCCGCTTTGATTACCAAAACCTGCCTATGTTTTTTTTTTACGGTAAAAGAACCCTGGCTATGTTTTGACTACATTTGCTATCTGTACCCCTTTTACCACTATATTAAAAGGTGTGATTTTTACTGTATTTTCTGTCACCATCTGATTCATGGTTCCTGACACAGGATGAAACAACTGGTGCAAAGGTGCCTCCTCACAGGGCTTGATAAGCAAGTAAGTAAAGTAACAGTGTCTGCATGCAGTGTCCACTTTCTAAGGGGTTTGCACAAGATGGGCTAATGCCCGCTCAGCAATCCCCCGACACCAAGGCTCAAAGTGAAAGATATCCTAGAGCACTCTCTTGCAGGTTGCCTGACTGACTATCTGGTGACCGAAGAACCCAGCGACACAGCAATCCCTGCATTAGCTGCTCTGCATCCAGCTGTGGAGCTGCTGGTGGGTGTGTCTGTCACGCCGCCCTGGCTGTGATGTCCCCCCTTCGGATAGCCGACAAGAAGAGAACCTCTTCTCCTACCTTGTGGTCTCTCTCATCTCCCTAGTGGTGTTCCCTACTCTTCTCCTTCCCTTGTTCCAGCTCTCTCTGGGCATGCTGTGGGCTGGGGTCCACTGTGCAGCCACTAATATTGGACCGCTCCCATTTGGGACTACATGTCTCAAGCTCCACTGCTGCTCTGGCTTTGCTTCTCACTGGCCTGGCCATGGGCAATTAGCAAAAGAATAGAGGGGGTGACAGTCCCGATCTGTCCCACACTTCTGTGTGTGTGAAGAGGAAAGGGAGTGGGAGGAAAACCCTTGCAGCTGCGACTCTGTCTCTGTCCCCAGTGCCTGTCGGTAGGTGCTGCTGCCTGTGTGTCCGGTGGCAGTGGCACTGGCTGGATGAGTGGGGAATTTAGTATCCGCTACACATGATGGTTATTTTAATTTAAAAAAATGCAGACTTTAGTAAAAAATCTAGTTGGCTCAGTGTTTACTTTTATATACATTTACTTATTCTACTGTATTTCTGTATTAGTAACAGATTTGTATCTTTATATCTTTTTAAAATGCATAGTCTAGCTTTTTTACTTGAAAATAAAAATGGTCAGCCTGAAGTAAGAGACTGTGCAGTTAACAAGCGTACCCTGTTATTGCTTATTTTAAAATGCATTCCTATTTGTTCAGCTAGTCTTGTTTAATAGTGTGGTACTTTCTAATTCTAACTCTGCTTTGCCTCATCAAACTCATGTGAGTTGTTGCTGCAAATATCCATTCTCATTTTTGTTTGGTAATAATTTCATATATGGTTCTAGGGCCTGCCACCCTTCAGGCGTAATGTCCTTAATGAGAATGTCACTCCAATAATGAATTTTTTGATTGAATTAAATTCTAACAGATGTGTTTCTACAATATTTCATTAATGGTATTGATAAGCAGGGAGCTGAGTCTGGAAGATTTACTTTGGCATGCCGCAAGGTGTACTAAATGTGTCAAGTTGGTAAAGGTGTTTCTTTTTTAAGTGTGAAACGCGTCACCTCATCGCTGTGTTCTATGTCCTGTTGGCAGTCTATGTTCCTGCATTAAATCATTATTGGATTTATAGTGGTAGGCGGTCGCATCCTTCACTCTTTTCCTTGTTTTACGGTGGCGAGTCGGGGCTAGCACCCA
Organism: Rana temporaria; assembly: GCF_905171775.1. Taxonomy (NCBI): domain Eukaryota; kingdom Metazoa; phylum Chordata; class Amphibia; order Anura; family Ranidae; genus Rana; species Rana temporaria. Next base: position 185,427,021 of record NC_053492.1, read on the forward strand.
GCCCAGTTAATCCATTCGTATCATCATCACCTGGAGCAGCATCATCTATTTCTGGATAATCTCTGTCTGGATCACCAATAATTTGCATCCTGGTGTCAAATTATTGCACCACCTTGGTTCCAGAGTATCACTGCACGGCACAGTGCTCATATATCAGTCTGAGGGCCTTTAACTGCAGAAGTCATGATTGCTCACCACCAGCAGAGCAGAAGAATCATAAACCGTGGCTAGGCAAAAAAACATTAGAATAGTGGGATGTATTTTTTTGCACCAGTAAATGGTGTTAAAGTTGGGCTTTTGCCTTGGCACAGAAAAACACAATGAGTGGGGGTAAGCATCATAATGCTTTTTAATTAGCAGTGGAGGGAATGAGTACACAGTGATAGGAGCTAGATGGAAAACAAAGGGCGAGGAGTTTAAAATACCTGGCCTGCATTTTTGTCAGAGCTGCAGGTTACCAGCAAGGGGATTTTTGACTACTGGTCTACTTGGGCACGTAAACTGTATCTATGCTGTGCATTTAATACTTAAAGCTATTATTAATACTTAAAGCTATTTGCTAGAAGCAAATAGCTCTGCTGTGTATAGCTTTGAATAGTCCTGCCAGACATCACAATCAGGTTGGCGTCCTCACTATTTTCTTCTGCAGTTAAGCAAAACAGCTTGGTCACCTCTTGCCCCCAGTCTGTGGTTGGACAGTTAAGGGGCAGCAGCAGATTGATAAGGTTATCACTCTCCTTCTGGCAGTATGTTCCTTGTCTGCATATAAGCATGAAGTGGAGTTTGATTGGATCAGAGTGCTGCCCATCCCTCTCTGTTTGAGCATACTGTACAGAGGATTTCAAGTTACTTATAGCAAGACAGATTCATATAGTTACATTAAAAAAAACATTGTATTGCCATTCTTAAAGTAGAACTATAGGCAAAACTTTTTTTTTGGATAGAGTAAGAAAGGGCTATAACCCCTTTCTGCCATCTGTGTCACATTGGGGAAATTAAGGGAATCCCTTGGGGCCCCCCAGGTCACCAAAACTAGTGACCCCATCGGTAAATTCCCCCTATTATTTATTTGTCTGGAGACAACCTAATATTTGGGATTTTTTTCTTACTTTCATTTTTAGTGATAACAGTAAACAGGACAAATAGAGAGCATGAAACTCTCTAGTGGGGACACAGACTCTAAAAATCTAATAGGATTTCTTATCCATCTCCATCTATCCACAGCAGAAAAAAAAATTCCTTTAATTATTCCATCCATGACTAAGCCTATTTCTGACATTTGCTACTTACAAGTTAAATCCATATTTTTTGCTCGAAAATTACCCCCAAACATTATATATTCTTTTTAGAGAATAAAATGGCGATCATTGCAATATTTTATGTCACACTGTATTTGCGCAGTGGTCTTTCAAATGCAATTTTTTAGGAAAAAATACACTTTCATGAATTAAAAAGAAATGAAACAGTAAAGTTAGCCCAATTTTTTTGTATAATGTGAAAGATGCAGAGTAAATAGATACCCAACATGTCATGCTTTGAAATTGCGCACACTCGTGGAATGGCGACAAACTACGATACCTAAAAGTCTCCATAGGCGGTGGTTTAAAAAAAATGACCAGGTTAGAGTTACAGAGGAGGTCTAGTGCTAGAATTAGTGCTCTCGCTCTGACGATCGTGGCGATACCTCATATGTGCAATTCAAAGACCATTTACATATGCAGCGTCTTCTTTGCTCCGGGAGCTCGCAGGGACGGGGCGCTTTTCTTATTTTTTTTCTTATTTATTTATTTTTTACATTGTTACCCAAATCCCTTCTCTGCACTTCAAAGTATTCAGATCGCCAAAAACTGCGATTCTGAATACAGTCAGTATTTTTTTAAATTGCGCCATTGGCAGCCGAGTAAACCGGAAGTGACGTTGTGACGTCGCTTCTATGTGTACAGAAAGAAGACTGAAATGAAGCCCTTTCCAGCTTTGTTCCAGTCCTACTCTAGCTGTCAGAAGTGCTGGATCATGTCTCGGGTCTCCCGGTGGGACGGGAAGCCCGGGAAAAGCGGCGGAAGGTGGCAGGAGGGGGGACGTACAGTATAACAGCCGAGTGGCTTTTAGTCGCATCAGTTGTTATCCCAGAAGAGCCGACCGCCCACTCTAAAAAATGGTACCAGGATGATGCTTGCAGCTGCAGGCATCATCCCTGTATAACCCCTTAAGCCCGAGGCCGCATATGTGCATACACTCAGCGGGAAGGAGAATTAAACTCTAAAGAATACATAAAGTAATTGCATTATTTCACCCGTTTTTAGGGTGGGGCATGTAACATGTTCTCACTGTTACGCTGCTCCCCACTGCCCTCTGTCCCTGTGACAACAGTACGGGGAGAGGTTCTCTGTACCAGCTGTCACCTTCTAAAACATCAATTTAGGTTAATGCAACCATTATGTGCCAACAAGCTTAAACAGAGCAATGGTTGTATAATAATCAAAATAATATATGCAGATTATTTATGTTATCCGTATGACAGCCTTATTAAATAAATATCCATCGTGAGCAAAAAATATTGCAGAATATTTTATTTATCATTACCAAGTCCTTGCATGAGTGTCTCCTAATTATTCATATTAAATAAAACCATGTACCAGCACAGTCTGTCCTAAAATGCTTAGTGAATTATCAGTGTCTTTGGTTGTATTGATTTAGCCATTGGCCATTCTAGTGGAAACATCATTTGTATGCAGTCTCAGTGCTGGAACTGTGCTGCTTTGATGAGAAGATCATTTGTTAAGCCTGCAAAGAAATACAAGTATTAAGCAGTTCAATGCATGCATGGCTGTACTGGCATACAGAAATACCTAATGAAAAATAAATGAAAAGGCACAAATACCATTTGTTGTCTATAGCGGTTATTATTTATAAATGATTTCCAAACACAATATAATTTTCGGGGCAGATGAAACCACAAGTAAAATGCTCCAATCAAGTAAAAATGTATGCATGTGGGCCCAATTTAAAAAGAACACCTGTCCTTGCTTGCTTACATTAGGGAATGGCCTCTATTAGTGATAGTTACAAAACTTCCCCAGAGGCAGGTGGGGGAACAAATATAGAAGAGGATTTTGAGGCTAATATTCTCATAGTTATGATCAGGGCTTGTTTTCAGGGGGAACTTGGTGGAACTTAGTTCCATTACCTCTGGCTCAGACCCTTTGGTACCTGCTCACCACAATCACTTGTAAACACAGAAGTCTGGTTTCTGTGTTACAAGTGACAGCTCTGCACTCTGTATGTAATGCAACCCTGGCATTTAATGCCCCTTTAAGACCCTCCAACTGTTTTTGTGAAATTTGACTGACCACACCCACTATTTGATGTGATTTGGATGGTGTGTGTGGGCAGTGTTGCCAACCGTCCGTATTTTTACGGACAGTTCATAAAAACGGGCACTTTTTTCCCCTGTTCATAAATGTCCGTGGTTGCGGGAATGTGGCAGTAAAAATAGCCGAGATCGGTTCGGCTTGGAACTGCGCATGGAGATTGGAGGCAGGGGGTGATGGTGGCTGTGGTGGCACCGCAGAGGGGATGGAGGCAGGGGGCAATGGAGGCATGGGGAGATTGAGGCAGGGGGTGATTGGAGGTAGGAGGTGTTAGTGGCAGGGGGTGATTGGAGGCAGGGGGTGTTAGTGGCAGAGGGTGATGGTGGCTGTGGTGGCACCGCAGAGGGGGATGGAGGCAGGGGGCAATGGAGGCAGGGGGAGATTGAAGGCAGGGGGTGATTGGAGGCAGGGCGTGTTAGTGGCAGGGGGTGATTGGAGGCAGGGGGTGTTAGTGGCAGGTGGTGATTGAAGGCAGGGGGTGTTAGTGGCAGGGGGAGATTGGAGGCAGGGGGTGTTAGTGGCAGGGGGAAATTAGAGGCAGGGGGTGATTGGAGGCAGGGGGTGTTAGTGGCAGGGGGTGATTGGAGGCAGGGGGTGTTGGTGGCACCGCAGAGGAGGGTGAATGCAGGGGGTGTTGGTGGCAGAGGGGGATGGAGGCAGGGGGTGATGTGACTAAATAATTTGCCCTTATTATATCAATAATAATCAATAATAAGTATTTTTACCTTAATATCTACCTTAAATCACATTGTTATTTGCCCAGCATACTTGTTTGTAGCCTAAATACTGAAATTTGCACCTAAAAATGTAATTTAGTAACTTTTGTGAAATGCCAGTAAAAACATGGCTGCGCCAGTAAATTTTGTGTGTCGTGCCAGTAAATTTTAATCTGGTAGGTTGGCAACACTGTGTGTGGGGAGGGGTTTTGTGGGGCCGTGGCTAAGTTCCAGTACCTATTGTTTGAGGAAAAAAGCCCTGGTTATGATATGAAATGAGCATCAAATGTGTGTGGTGGTGGGCAGACAGAAGCAGGAGCTCACATGGTGACTCCTGGTCAATGGGTGAAGCATTAATCAAATAACGTTGTGCGTCCACGTGGCACGCTGTCGCCGGCATAATCTCTCATACCAGCCGACACACAGGAGAGCTGGTCAGGCGCTAATTGCCGGACGGCTGAGCCACCCAGGTAAAAGCAATCCGCTCTCCCCCGTGATGTCTGCCCGTGTTGATGAGGGGGGTGTGACTGTGGCGATGCACCTATATAGGCACGTTCCTGGCCGGTTCCCACACACACTACATTTTTCCTCACACCATGGACCCACTCACATGCTCATGGACTTTTACTCATTCGTTACCTTCAGGTATCCATTCGTTTCTCATCTCCCCTGTCTTTTACCTGCTGTTCCCCTGTTTCTCTGGTTTCTAATTCCACTTTTATTCTGTTCATACATCTTTTTGCTGAAGTTTTTAACATTATATCCTCATCCCTCTCACTTCCTACTTTCTCCATCCTCCTTTCCTTTCTTAGTCTCATCTTTTTCATTAATCACTACACACCCCATCCACAATATCACTATTCTTTATACCCACTTATCCCCACTCATACCTTCACAATAAACACTCACAATCACCTTTATTTAATATCGTTATCCTTTCACTTAGGTCCCCTTCAGGGGTTATCACTCCTATTTCCCATCAGGGCCACATACCCACACTCACGGTCCAGGATCTGCCTGTATTTGTCGTTATCGCCCCTACATATCACCATGGCGCCCGGAGATGATACTTTGTCGTATACCAATGACTCCCGGTGCCGTGCTGCCACTGCGCGGCTGCAGATATAAGTTGACTGTACCATCATGCTCCATCACCCCATTATACTTTTTATTTTTTATGAATATGTATTTTATTTTTTTAATCGATTAATCGACTAATTTCGATTAATTATAACACACATACATTTTTCGGATCACCACCATATATAGTCCCCACTGACATCTCCCCCACTGTAATATCCACAGACATCTCTCCCACTGTAATATCCACATCTCCTCACAGTAATGTCCACAGACATCTCACCCACTGTAATATTCATAGACATCTCCCCCACTGTAATATCCACAGACATCTCCCCACTGTAATATCCACATCTCCCCACTGTAATATCCACAGATATCTCCCCCACTGTAATATCCACAGACATCTCCCCCACTGTAATATCCACAGACATCTCCCCCACTGTAATATCCACAGACATCTCCCCCACTGCAATATCCACAGACATCTCCCCCCACTGTAATCCACAGACATTTCCCCACTGTAATATCCACAGACATCTCCCCCACTGTAATATCCACAGACATCCCCCCCACTGTAATATCCACAGACATCCCCCCCACTGTAATATCCACAGACATCCCCCCCACTGTAATATCCACAGACATCTCACCACTGTAATCCACAGACATCTCCCCCACTGTAATATCCACATTCACCCCCACTGTAATATCCACAGACATCTCCCCCACTGTAATATACACAGACATCTCCCCCACTGTAATATCCACAATCTCCCCCCACTGTTATATCTACAGACATCTCCCCACTGTAATATCCACATCTCCTCACAGTAATGTCCACAGACATCTCCCCCACTGTAATATCCACAGACATCTCCCCCACTGTAATATCCACAGACATCTCCCCCCACTGTAATATCCACAGACATCTCCCCCCACTGTAATCCACAGACATTTCCCCACTGTAATATCCACAGACATCTCCCCCACTGTAATATCCACATTCACCCCCACTGTAATATCCACAGACATCTCCCCACTGTAATATGCACAGACATCTCCCCACTGTAATATCCACAGACGTCTCCCCACTGTAATATCCACAGACATCTCCCCCACTGTAATATCCACAGACATCTCCCCCACTGTAATATCCACAGACATCTCCCCCACTGTAATATCCACAGACATCTCCCCCACTGTAATATCCACAGACATCTCCCCCACTGTAATCCACAGACATTTCCCCACTGTAATATCCACATCTCCCCACTGTAATATCCACAGATATCTCCCCCACTGTAATATCCACAGACATCTCCCCCACTGTAATATCCACAGACATCTCCCCCACTGTAATATCTACAATCTCCCCCCACTGTGATATCTACAGACATCTCCCCACTGTAATATCCACATCTCCTCACAGTAATGTCCACAGACATCTCACCCACTGTAATATTCATAGACATCTCCCCCACTGTAATATCCACAGACATCTCCCCACTGTAATATCCACATCTCCCCACTGTAATATCCACAGATATCTCCCCCACTGTAATATCCACATACATCTCCCCCACTGTAATATCCACAGACATCTCCCCCACTGTAATATCCACAGACATCTCCCCCACTGCAATATCCACAGACATCTCCCCCCACTGTAATCCACAGACATTTCCCCACTGTAATATCCACAGACATCTCCCCCACTGTAATATCCACATTCACCCCCACTGTAATATCCACAGACATCTCCCCCACTGTAATATCCACAGACATCTCCCCCACTGTAATATCCACAATCTCCCCCCACTGTTATATCTACAGACATCTCCCCACTGTAATATCAACATCTCCTCACAGTAATGTTCACAGACATCTCCCCCACTGTAATATCCACAGACATCTCCCCCACTGTAATATCCACAGACATCTCCCCCACTGTAATATCCACAGACATCTCCCCCACAGTAATATCCACAGACATCTCCCCACTGTAATATCCACATCTCCCCACTGTAATATCCACAGACATCTCCCCCACTGTAATATCCACAGACATCTCCCCCACTGTAATATCCACAGACATCTCCCCCACTGCAAAATCCACAGACATCTCCCCCCACTGTAATATCCACAGACATCTCCCCCCACTGTAATCCACAGACATTTCCCCACTGTAATATCCACAGACATCTCCCCCACTGTAATATCCACATTCACCCCCACTGTAATATCCACAGACATCTCCCCACTGTAATATCCACAGACATCTCCCCACTGTAATATCCACAGACATCTCCCCCACTGTAATATCCACAGACATCTCCCCCACTGTAATATCCACAGACATCACCCCCACTGTAATCCACAGACATTTCCACACTGTAATATCCACAGACATCTCCCCCACTGTAATCCACAGACATCTCCCCACTGTAATATGGTCCACATCTCCCCCACTGTATAGGAAGATTAGTGCTTTCTTAGTCTTACCAGAGAAGCCCCACTGGCCATGTGATGACATCAGCACGCCGCTCTAGGCTCACCTAGGCTGCCGCCGCGTGGACCAAGATGACCGCCCGCTCTGGGAGCTAAGCCGAAGGAAGCCACTGCCTTTCCTATGGCCGAGGCAGCAGCGGAGCTCCGCGGATCACGTGGTGTGCCGATCTGCATATGGTGACTCATTCGGATCATGGATCATTTATGATCCGTTGCACCACTAGTACCAATCAAAAGAATTTTGATCGATCAAAAAAATTAAAGATTAACCACTTCCCGCCCGGCCTATGGCCGATTTACGTCCGGGAAGTGGTTATGAAATCCTGACAGGACGTTCTAGAACGTCCTGCAGGATTTCATGCCGCGCGCGCCCGTGGGGGCGCGCATCGCGGCGATCGGTGATGCGGGGTGTCAGTCTGACACCCTGCATCTCCGATCTCGGTAAAGAGCCTCCGGCGGAGACTCTTTACCACGTGATCAGCCGTGTCCAACCACGGCTGATCACGATGTAAACAGGAAGAGCCGCCGATGGCTCTTCCTCACTCGCGTCTGACAGACGCGAGTAGAGGATAGCCGATCGGCGGCTCTCCTGACAGGGGGGGTTAGCGCTGATTGTTTATCAGCGCAGCCCCCCCTCGGATCGCCACACTGGACCACCAGGGATGCCCACCCTGGAGCACCAGGGTGGGCAAAAAAAAAAAAAAGCCAAAAAAAAAAAAAAGGCTAAAAATAAAATAAAAAAAAAAACATAAAGAAAAAAGATGCCAGTCAGTGCCCACAAATGGGCACTGACTGGCAACAATCAGTGCTGCCACCCCAGTGTCCATCAGCGCCACCCCAGTGTCCATCAGCGCCACCCCAGTGTCCATCAGCGCCACCCCAGTGTCCATCAGTGCCACCCCACAGTGCCCATCCATGCCCACCTAGCAGTGCCCATCTGTGCCACCCATAAGTATCCATCAGTGCCGCCCATGAGTGCCCATCTGTGCCGCCTATGAGTGCCCAGTGCCGCCCATGAGTGCCCATCAGTGCCGCCTATGTGTGCCCATCAGTGCCGCCTATGTGTGCCCATCAGTGCCGCCTATGTGTGCCCATCAGTGCCGCCTATGTGTGCCCATCAGTGTCGCATACCAGCGCCGCCAATCAGTGCCACCTCATCTGTGCCCGTCAGTACTACCTCATCGATGTCCATCAGTGCCATCTCATCGGTGCCCATTAGTGCCGCCATATCAGTGCCCGTAATTGAAAGAGAAAACTTATTTACAAAAAAATTAACAGAAAAAAATAAAAACGTAATTTTTTTCCCAAATTTTCAGCCTTTTTTTAGTTGTTGCGCAAAAAAAAAAAATCGCAGAGGTGATCAAATACCACCAAAAGAAAGCTCTATTTGTGGGGAAAAAAGGACGCCAATTTTGTTTGGGTACAGTGTAGCATGACCGCGCAATTGCCATTCAAAGTGCGACAGTGGTGAAAGCTGAAAATTGGCTTGGGCGGGAAGCTGCGTAAGTACCTGGTATGGAAGTGGTTAATCAAGGAATTAATCTTTAATTTCCACAGCCCTAATTATTTTTTATTATTTTTTATTTTTCTTCTTCATTTTTGCCTCTTTTCTATCTTCCTTTTCTTAAAAATGATTTTTGAGACTATCTGGAATTCTCTATTTTTATTATTATTTTTTTCTAGACAATTTTCATGGTTTACGCTCCTGATAAACGGTTATGAAGCAGCGAAACGCGTCGAGCTGTCAACCCCCATTTTTTTAACCATTAACCTCTACCTTAACATGGATTAACAATAGTAATCTTCACTTGGTTTAATTTATGTTTTTTTTTTTTATAATTTACTATATCCATTGTCCAACCTCCTCCTTTCTCTCTTTCCCTTTTTTGCATCCTGAGACCAATCTGGATAGATTACCCAGGCCACTTTGGCCAATTTTATCTTGGTTATGCTTATGGTTGTATTTATGATCTATTTTACTTATCATGTATGTCCATTGGATTGTGGAATATTATGTAACTTGTGTTGAAAATGTTTAAATGTTTTTTAGAGGTTATATACCCGAAATATTTTATATGAAATCATACAACTTAAATAAAAAAAAAATCCCGGTCACTTATCTCTTTTGCTGCTATGTGCTTCATTTAAATTCCCACCATTTGCTTCTCCTTTTTTAATTAATCAAATAAACGATTTACCCTTTCTAAATGGTGAATGTGAACTTATGTTTTCCATAAAATAAAAATGAAGCTAATGTTACCTAGATCTGAATTGCCCATTAAAAAAAAGGTAAATCCAGAAATGCAGCAAATGAGGCTTGATTCAGCAAACTCATGGTTGAATTTCATAGCTACATTGAGCTACCCAATGACAGCAAAAGACAGGCAAATTAACACATTTATGAATATATCCCGAAGATTTTAATGACATACAATAAGATTTGTGTAATGCCTGTCCCATTTTCTGTTTACATAAAGCAAAATGAAGATTGAAAACGGCAATAAAATGTTAAAAACGGTCTCTAAAATGACCAAATTCATAATCACGTTATAATTTATAACTACCGTATTTATCGGCGTATAACGCATACTTTTTTCCCCTTAAAAACAGGGGAAAATCGTGGGTGTGCGTTATATATATCCCCTGTCTCTGAGCGCCGCCGCCGCCATATACTGAGCGCAGTACACTCGGGTGCACTCGGCTAGGCTCGGCCGCGCTCGGCTCCGCTCGCAGCCACGCCCTGCGAGAGGAGCCGAGCGTAACCGGGCCTAGCCGAGTGTATCCGAGTGTACTGCGTTTGGTATATGTCGGTGGCAGCGCTCGGAGACAGCTCAGAGACAGCGCGGGAGAAGCGGGGAGGACACCACGAAGGCCGAAGAGGGACAAGGCCGCCGATGGACGCCAGGCAAGACACCGAAGAGGGACATTTAAACTGTAAGTAATTTTTTTTCCCCAGGAAATTTCCCTCCTAGAACTGGGTGCGCGCTATACGCCGGTGCGCGCTATACCCAGATAAATACGGTACTTCTCTTACTGTAAAAAATATGGTACTTTCAATTGTAATTTGTTTCCTATAAAATACAGACATGTAGAATGTTTAACAAAGTTCTTAACCAAATGCAGGAGGAGACTTGGATATCCCTAACCACAAGTTCCTGTAGAACAGGGGTAGGCAACCTTAAAGAGGTGGGGATCTACATGAACAACATGGGGGAAGTCAAAGTTCACCATGCACAGTGTCGCCTCCTCACACCTGATTTAAACCTCTAATTGCTGTGCTACCATGTAGCAATCGCGTGCAATGCACGGCATCCATGGGTTTAAATCAGGTGGTGTGGTGGCAACATATCGCCTCCTCTGTACACTCGGATCGCTTTTCAAAGTGAATGAAACTTTACTGTTCTGAGCCCCCTAGAAGGCTGCTTTTACACTAATGGGATATACCCACACCGCTGGTTCAGTGCAGTGCATCTGCAACTTTCCTAGGTTAGCTGCACTTTGCCATAGACTTCTATCATATCCTGCAGGTTTTGTGCACTTTTTGAAACGGCACCAAAATGCCTGCATTTAGAAAGTGCACCAAACCTGTAGGATATAATATAAATCTTTGGCTAAGTGCAGCGAACCCGCAGGGAAACTGCAGGTACAATGCACTGCACTTGAGGTGTGGGTAAACCCCAGCACATCAGTGTAAACACAGCACTATATTATTATGCCTGTGTATTGCTTCCCACTCACCTGAAGATCTCTTTCCTGCTGCTGGCAACACTCTAGAGACCTCTAGCCAGGATAAGAGGTAGAGTGCAGTTGGTATAACTACACATGGGACAGGAGCCAGCACTACAGAGGAAACATTGTCTTATACAGCTCTTGCACTTGTGATGTCCGCCAGGACCCACCGATCGTTCAGAGACAAGCAGAATGGCGATCTGCTTATGTAAACAAGGCAGATCACCATTCTGTGACAAGGGAAGGCTGTGATCATGTGTTCCTGCTAAGCAGGAACACAGATCTCTGCCTTCCCACAGTACAAGCACCCCCACAGAGTTAGCAAGCACTCCCTAGGAACACATTTAACCCTTTGCCCCTCATGTTAACCCCTTCTCTGCTAGTGTCATTAGTATAGTGATAGTTCATATTTTTTAGCTGGTCCCCAAAATGTGTCTTATTTGTCCGCTGCAATATCCAAGTCCCGCTATAAGTCGATGATCGCCACCGTTACTAGAAAAAAAAAATCCAAAAATATATCCCATAGTTTGTAGATGCTTTTGCATAACTTTTGCGCAAACCAATCAAAATATGCTTATTGGAATTATTTAACTAAACTATGTAGCAGAATACATATTGGCCTAAATTGATGAAGAAATTAGATTTATTACATTATTTTATTGGATATGTTTTATAACAGGAAGTAAAAAATATATACATCATTTTTTTTTCCAAAATTGTCAGTCTTTTGTTGTTTATAGCGAAAAAAAATAAAAACCTCAGAGGTGATCAAATACCACCAAAAGAAAGCTCTATTCGTGGGGAAAAGGCACATATATTTTTTGGGGACAGCGGCACACGACCGCACAGTTGTCAGTTAAAGTAACGCAGTGCCGTATCGCAGTAATGGCCTGGTCATGAAGGGGGGAATGCCTTATTATTTGAATGGGACTTACTGATACATTGGACATTAGTAGTATTTTTTTGGTGCTGTTAATTTATTTTGCACTTTTATATGTGGTAAACTTTAGTAATCTTCATTCACATTTTTTGCAGCACAGTCTATATACACATTGATAGTGTTCACAAATGTGGACGTTAGAGACACATTTTGAAGACTACAGCAGTCATAATCACATTCATCTGTGTTCCCTTCTTTTGTTTTTATGTTTTGCCTGTGGCACAGAGATTTCAATGTTATTTGTCCTCTAATGTTGGCAAATTTCTCTTGCGTGAAGATTACTTGGAGCACTGCTTCTTGCTAAAGATAAAACCACCTTTATTCTAGTTGGACAACAATTTAAATTATAATGGATTTCTGCGAACAAACTCCCGCTGAGGACATGAATTAGAAGAAGATATTCAAAATATGTCTTTTATCAGATGTATATTTCCATGCTTTCTTTTATTCTTCCTTCTTTAAGTTTAATGATTTTGGTTAAATTTAATTTGACTTTTAGCATGCTCTGCTGTGCTGCTGTGTCCCGCATCGCTGTATTTTAAAATAAGAGATTAGTTTGATGTTTTTCCAGATAGACTTGCCCATTACAGGCTCCTCAGCAACTTAACTTAATTGCAGCCAACAGCCAGATCCAAACTAACATCTGGAATATTAACACTTGTCTTGCATGTAAAGTGAATCTTTCTTAATAGGGAATTTATCTTTCTCAAAGTGTTTTCTGCTGCACTTTGTATAAATCATTACAGGGAAGTTCCAGCTATTACAGCCTGCAGAGTGAGCACTGTATGAGTACCTTAGTGAAACACCTTCACAGTCCTTTTCTTGATTCTTTAAAAACGTGACTGCTATTTTATTTATTATTTATTTATTTATTTCAGGTACTTATATAGCGCTGTCAATTTACGCAGCGCTTTACATATATATTGTACATTCACATCAGTCCCTACCCTCAAGGAGCTTACAATCTAAGGTCCCTAACATACATTCATACATATACTAGGGCCAATTTAGACAGGATCCAATTAACCTACCAGCATGTCTTTAGAGTGCTATTTAATGGAGATTACATTTTTTCAGTTCAGATATGAATAATACTATCATTCTTAGCTAATATATTATGCAAAACATACCTAATGCCAACAAAGGGCTGTTCTTTTAATTTGTCTTTCCCTTGTGTATGAAGCTTTCAGACACATCAACAACTTGCTTTCTTTAGATTAGAAGTTTCAGATCTTCTGGTTCTTTGCTGAGGATATACACCAGTGTTTTACAGTCTAATGCAGTCTAATGCCCCAGTGATTGGTTTCATTCTTCTGTATTACCATGGGAATGTGTTTTTTATTTCTTACAATACATCTAAAAGACTCTTTCATTTGGCTAATTGATAAATAAATGTTATACATGTTGCATTAATTTCAGATACTAAGGGCCAGATTCACAAAGGACTTACGACAGCGTATCTCCAGATACGCCGTCGTAAGTCCGAATGTGAGGCGTCGTATCTCGGCTCCTGATTCAAAGAATCAGATACGCCAGAATTTGTCTAAGATACGACTGACGTAAGTCTCTTACGCCGTCGTATCTTAGGTGCATATTTACGCTGGCCGCTAGGGGCGCTTCCGTATATTTCTGCGTTGAATATGCAAATGAGCTAGATACGCCGATTCACGAACGTACTTGCGCCCGGCGTATTAAAATACGCTGTTTCTGTAAGGCGTACGGCCGGCGTAACTTTACCCCTCATTAAGCAGGGGTGAGTCATGTTAAGGTATGGACGTCGGAAACGTCGGAACAGCGTCGTATTTTACGTTGTTTGCGTAAGTCGTACGTGAATGGGGATGGGCGTAGGTTACGTTCACGTCGACTAAGCATTGAGCCGGCGTAACTTAGGGAGAAAATTTTACGTGATACTAAGCATGCGCTGTTCGTTGGGCGCGTCATTTACGTGGGGTCACGATTCATTTCCATACAACACGCTCCCTACCAGCCGACTTTGAATTACGCGGGCTTACGCCGGCCCATTTACCCTACACCGCCGTAACTTAGGGCGCAAGTTCTTTGTGAATACGGTACTCGCCTCTCTAAGTTACGGCGGTGTAGCGTATATGAGATACGCTACGCCCGCCTAAACTTAAACTTTCTGAATCTGGCCCTGAGTATGTATTTAAAAATGACAATAGAACAAAAGAGTCAACCCCCGAAAAAATTCAGGCCAAAGACAGAAGAATGTGAATGCTGCATTATTGAATGGCCAAGTAACAGCAGGCGAATTTGCTTTGCCTATCTAACAGAATAAAATGTTATTAGATAGCCTCCTATGCTTAGTTTATATCTCTAGCACATAAGGAAAAACACAAAGCACAGTTGGAGAAAATACTGAGGATACTTGCCTTAGTGCCAAGCCACCAGTGTTAGAGATCTCTTAAGATCATTTCAACCCCTTTCAGTAACCTTTTGTTTTAACTTAAAACCAGCATGCTTTTTAAGGGGCTTCAAGTAAGGAAGGAATCTTCATTTTCCATATTGTATATGGCACATGAATATGTGGTAGATCTTGTGTCTGGCCCTGGTTGTGCTATGTGTCACGTATGGCCTTAATTCATTAACTGTGTTTCTAATTAGTTCTTTGACTGCTGAAAACAAGTATGGGGAGCCCAGATTCCTGCTCCTCATCTCAAGTAGAGCAACAACACCAAAAACTTTTTACAATACTTATATCTTGTGGCCAGATAACCAATTTTTAACACCTGAAATATCATTATATTGAAACTAATTCATTGCCGTCTCCGGAAACTGGAGGGTCCATGGGGATTATCAATCAACCAGATTTAACCAGTTCAAGCATCGCTGACCTAAGTGCTGCTGTAAAAAATACAAGCGGGCAGTAATAAGACTGGTTGCCCTGTTCAAAGAGAGAAAGCAGAGGTAACTGGTCTTTATTAACAGGAGCTGCTGCCCTACAACTCCATCCATGGCAAGTTTGAGGCTGCTGTTAGTTTTAACTACTTCAAGAATAACAAAAGTAAAGACAGAAAGAGATTTCTTTAACCACCTGCCAACCACTCAGGCCTCGTACACACGACCGAGGAACTCGACATGCCAAACACATCGAGTTCCTCGGTGAGTTCAGCCCTGAAGCCGCCGAGGAGCTCGGCGGGCCAAGTTCTCCCATAGAACAACGAGAAAATAGAGAACATGTTCTCTATTTTCTCGACGAGTTCCTCGGCGGCTCCATCGGGCCGAAAGTGTACACACGACAGAGTTTCTCGGCAGAATCCGGTGAAATCGCTGAATTCTGCCGAGAAACTCTGTCGTGTGTATGTGTATGCATGATTGGACACAGCACAAGTTTGGCAGCCAATAATTTTGGCTGAAGTCAGCTGATCAACTTTGTCCAATCACACATATAGTTCTTTATTTACAAACACACATAACTATGTGGGCAAGGGAGCAGTGATCTGGCTATTTCTTCTCCCTGAAAAGCAGAGAGGAAAAACAGCCAGGTAGTAAAGTAAAAGCAGCACATATTACACATTGTTAGGCACACAGTTAACCCCTTAATTGCCCCTAGATATTAACCCAATTAACCCAACCCAACTGCTTTGGTTTTCAAAAAGAGTCCCTTTTTTTTATAAATAATATATTCAGAAAAAAACGACAGAATTATGAACTCACTGAGTTAATACAGACAAAACAGGTAATCCTCTATCAATAGATACAACAACAAACAATACTGTATCCAAGTTGTGTTTATACTCTCACAGCCTTACCGGATATTAAAGCCTGACACATATATAATCCTTTAATTAAATGGGAGCTATTGAGCCAAATCAACGTACAGTACATGTGTTATACCTGACTTTGGTTATCCACCTGTTTTTTGTAAATATTAAACTGTATTTGAAGGACACCAGAAAAACGTTATGTAGCATTATAAATTCAATTTAAATAAATTCTAAAAGAAAATAAAAAAAAATGACTGCAGAAGCTGTAATGGTAGTCATCCATGTATCAGAAAATTCAATAAAAAACCAAGCTGTCTTTTGCACAGTTCCATTCAGTATCTGGTTTCTTGACTGGCCGCCAACAGTCATGGCTCTGCTTGAGCGCACTTGCCAACTGTAGAGTGGACCCACGCCAGCAAACGTATTTCTCAGCTGGCAGGTTCCAAGGAAATAAAGTCAGTGTTAATTTGGGTTGGAAATTATCATCTAGAAGAGAAATGGCTTCTGACAGTGATCCAAAGCTGGTTATTAGATACAAAAGAATTTTACAGCAATCAGTTATCAGGATAAAGTGTTTGAGCTGAGTCTTTTATAGCGCCTTCTGTCATGCACAGGATATTACAATTCTGCATTCATGCAGATGTGACCTTGAAACTACATTTTTTTTATTTCCAGGTAGACAGTAGATGGTAAAATATGAACAGGACACAATCAGAAAATGTGCATTCCTCAGATTCCTGTGCAAAGCAAATAAATAAGTAAAACATCAACTAGAAAATAAGTGGAATAAAAGAATATGTTTCTTTTTAAATAATTACAAATCTGTTGGCATCTTGTTGTTAGACAAACATGTACAAAAAATGTAAGGATTAAATCAATTTCTATGATGACAAATTCCACAGTTACACGTGTTGATATAAGTAGGACAATGCTACAGTGAGTTTTCTCTATGTCTGATACAACAAAATATATAACAGTTTTATAAGGACAGTTTTAACTATTCAAGCATAATAACTGCAAAGTAGGAAAATAGACAAAAGCTGCTAACCAGCATCAACAATTACAGCAAAGTAGGTGATAAAAAGGGGATAAAGAACAAAAAAAAATCTATGCAGTGGGGTTAGCTCAGTCAACTACATACAGCTTGCCCAGGGTGCCCTATAGTTGTTTCAGTATTGTACCAGGTATTGTACTAAAAAGTTGTCATCATCCCTATGAGCAAGTCTTTAGCTAATTAAGGTGGCGCAAGTTGAATTTCTGAACACAGGTTAATGCATGTTTAAGAGTGTCAGTCTTTTTCTCTGGGCATTTATTTAAATAAAATTGCCTTCAAAACTTCCAGTGGTGGGGGAATGTGGCACAAGACAACATGCCAGAATAGATATTTTTATTCCCAACAGGCAGAGGATTTCCAATCTGGTTAAACTTCTGAGTGTCATATCTCAACCACTCTATGGGCTGTGTAATGATAGGGCTTTCTCCCTATAGGGTTCCGTTGCTGGACAGAAATTAGGAGGCTACGTTTTTTGGGCATTTAAATTAAATTTCTCTCCAATTCTCGCTCAAGACGGCTTGGTTGGTGCACACTCAGCCTCTTTGGTTGGCCTGCCAGGTTTCTTCAGAATTTAGGTGTGTGAGTGTTGCCCATTTGTTGATAAGTTCAAAGGATTTCGGGGAATCTATGCAAGTGGCCCTTTCATAAGATTATATTTTTCTTTTGCGCACTTAAAGCGGTTCTCCACCCTAAAGTGGAGTCCCGCTGATCGGAACCCTCCCCCCCTCCGGTGTCACATTTGACACCTTTCAGGGGGGAGGGGGGTGCAGATACCTGTCTAAAGACAGGTATTTGCACCCACTTCCGGCACGGCATTCACGGGCAAAAGACGGGCATTCCGTCACATCCCGTCGCCCCCCCGTTGTGTGCTGGGAACACTCGGCTCCCAGCACACAGCGGGAGCCAATCGGCGGGCGCGGCGCGACTCGCGCATGCGCCGTAGGGAACCGGGCAGTGAAGCCGCAGCGCTTCACTTCCTGGTTCCCTCAGCGTGGATGGCGGGGGGAGCAGCAGAGAGACGAGCGATCGCTCGTCCTCTGCTGCGATCGGCGCTGGACTCCAGGACAGGTAAGTGTCCTAATATTAAAAGTCAGCAGCTGCAGTATTTGTAGCTGCTGGCTTTTAATATTATTTTCCCGTGGCACATCCGCTTTAAAGACTAAAGAGAACCTAGATTGTGTTTGAAGTTGTAGAGGGTGGAACTTGAAATGTAGAAATTGCCTATTCTGTGCATATTGCAAAATTTGTTTGGGAAAAGATGCCAAATATATGTTGTAGCATTGAAAAGGGTAGCATGTCGCCCTGGGGGTCTAGATGTTGAAAGTTAGTAATGCCTTTCTGTTGCCATTGGTTGAAAGCTGGGAAGTTTGTTCCCTGGGGAAAACCTAAGGAGATTAAAGACCCCCTGAGTCAATACTTTGTAGAACCACCTATCGCTACAATTACACCTGCAAGTCTTTTTAGAAGATGTCTCCACCAGCTTTGCACATCTAGAGAGTGACATTTGTGCCCATTCTTCTTTGCAAAATAGCCAAAGCTCTGTCAGATTGGATGGACAGCATCTGTGAACAGCAATTTTCAAGTCTTGCCACAGATTCTCAATCGGATTTAGGTCTGGACTTTAAATAGGCCATTCTAACACATGAATATGCTTTGATCTAAACTATTCCATTGTAGCTCTGGCTGTATGTTTAGGGTTGTTGTCCTGCTGGATGGTGAACCTTCACCCCTGGATGAAGTCTTTTGCAGACTCTAACAGGTTTTATTTAAGATTGCCCTGTATTTGGCTCCATCCATCTGTCATGGATATGCAATAATCTGGCAGCTTACCTGTTTCCATCTGTCCATTAAGAGGCCTGACCCTGTTCTGTGTATCTTCTTATGTCCCACCCAGGCCATCCCAGGAAGTCTATATTAACTGTTGCACTACAGGCCTGCAGTGCTGTTCAACAGTGTTGTTTGCTTTAGTTCCTGTCTGCAGTGTGCTACGATTATCTTCCTGTGTACCGTTTTTGGCTCGCCCTGACTTCTCCTGTTTGCCTGTGATCTTGACCTTTTGCCTGTCCCTCGGTTACCCCTGTCTGCCTGTTGCCCTGACCTCAGCTTACCCATCACTACCGCTTGTCTGCTTGCTGCTTCCCCTCTCTCCCTGCGGAGCATGACCTAGGGGATCCCAGGGGTCGCGACCTGGATCCAGCTGCGGCTAAGGCCATCCTCACCACTAGAGGCTCTGGTGAACACAAAGCTGGGTCTTAGACTCCGCGTCCTGGGCGATCTTGGGTTCACACTTCCTCTCTTATTGCAGCAGTCGGTCATAGGTTTCACTACCCTGTGGTGCATCCCTGACCCCAACGGGGTGCACTTGTCACCTGGCCACAGGTGACCTGACACCATCTTCCCATTAACTCCAATCAGCTTCCCTGTCCCTGCTGAAGAAAAGCATCCCCACAAAATGATGCTCCCACCACCATGATTCACGGTGAGGATGATGTGTTCAGGGTGATGTGCATTGTTAGTTTTCCACCCAGGGCAACTGATAGGGCAGTACAGCCAGCCCTCCTGTAGGGGTCCGGAGCTCTGTCACTTCAGAAGAGGGGCCCGGGCACCTGCAGAGCAGGAGAGCTAGCTATACTGCCTTGTGACTCCTGTGGATCACCTTGCAGCGCAGCCTGCTTTTTCCCCCCTGGCAGCTATGCAGGGGGATCAGTTCAACATACTGGCAAAGTGTCCCAATTTGAAGCAGAGGGAGACAGCTGCAGAGTCTCTGCCTGTGCCTCTCTCGGGTCCTGAAACTCCCCTTCCATCAGTCGACAGTGTTATCTCTGGTCAGTGTGATGAATGAACAGAAAGTTTGCTCCACCTCCTCACTGAGTCCTAACCTCTGATCCCCCTCCCTTCAGATCGTGCTCTCTCTTATGTTCTCTGTGTTCACGGTGAACTCCAGTGTTTGCATGGAGCAGTCCTTCTGCTGAAAAGGGTAAGTGGGGGGTTGCTGCTGGAGTGAAGGGACAGTAACTTCAGGATTTTGGAGAGAAGTAAATATGGAGCCAGAACTCAGGTAGCTGCCACTGCAGTACTAAGCTAGGAACCAGTGTACACATCTCTCCCTCCATCTGACAGACATCTCTGCCTGAAAATTTCTATACACCACTCCTAAGGCCCCCTTTATACTTCATGTAGCAGGAACACACATTCCTGCATGTGTTTTTTGTTTTTTTTTGCTTGTTTTTCGCATATAGGGGAGCCCATTCACTTGAATGGGTTACCATTTGTGTGACAAACACAACATAGAGGCTCTAGAACCTTTTAAAGCATTCAGATTTTCCACATGACACAACGCAGGTGTGCTAATTGTATTTAGGGTGCCATCAACAATTAATTGCATCACAAGCGCTATGTGCATTTGCAGTGCAGTGTCAAATGTGAATACGGCCTAATGCCTAGTATACACTGCTAGTTTTTTTTTTCATTCAACCTCGCAGGCTGTACGAAACAAACCTGACACCTCAGGCTGGGCCGCTGTACTAACAATCCGATGTTAGTACTACAATCTCCCCTGGTGTTCTATCGTGTTCTGACAAGGGGATGCCCCCCACCCCAGCAGAACACTCTGGTCAGTACTCTCAGCCATTGGCTGACAGCACTGTTTGGGTTGACAGACCTTTTTTGGTCATGCATTTCAGATATTTATTTGTAAAAAATAAAATAAAAAACATTTATCATTTTCCTTCCACTTAAAAATCATGTGCCACTTTGTGTTGGCTTATCACAAAAAACCCCAATAAAATACATTTACATTTTTGGTTGTAACATGACAAAATGTGAAACATTTCAAGGGGTATGAATACTTTTTCAAGGCACTTTATATAAAAGTAAAAATGTTTTGGCTTTAGAGACCCGTTAAGCTGATCACTTTCACGTGTATTTGAAAAATGAAAAACATGACACATAAGAGTGTGGGGGGCTTCCTACCCATGGCCTTCACCGATCAGTCGTGTGCCAAAATAATGGATTCTATTCTAAAAACATAGGGCCAGATCCACATAGATCGGCACCGGCGAAGCGTATCTAAGATACGCTACGCCGCCGTAACTTACTTGGCTTTGTTTCAAATCCACAATGAATTCACGCCGTAAGTTACAGCGGCGTAGTGTATCTTTGGCGGCGGAATTCAAATCGGCGATTAGGGGGCGTGATTCATTTAATGAATGAACTGCGCATGCTCCGTTTCCAAATTTCCCGCCGTGCATTGCGCGAAATGACGTCGCAACGACGTCATTTTTTAAACTTAGACGTGACTTACGTCCATCCCGATTCACGGACGACTTACGCAAAAAAAAGAAAAAATTCAAATTTCGACGCGGGAACGACGGCCATACTTAACATGGCAAATCTAACTATACGCCGCAAAATACCAGCTTTAACTATACCCCGGAAAAAGCTGTCTAGAGACGACGTAAGAGAATGCGACGGCCGCGCGTACGTTCGTGGATCGTCGGAAAAAGCAAATTTGCATACCCGACGCAGGAAAACGACGCAAACTCCACCCAGCGGACGCCGAAGTATTGCATCTACGATCCGAAGGCGTACAAAGCCGTACGCCTGTCGGATCAAACCCAAATGCCGTCGTATCTTGGTTTGAGGATTCAAACTAAAGATACGACGCGGGAAATTTGAAAGTACGCCGGCGTATCAGTAGATACGCCGGCGTACTCTCACTGTGGATCTGGCCCATAGACTTTTATGTACACGGGGCCAGATTCATTAAGAGATATGACGGCGTATCTCCTGATCCGCCGTCGTATCTCTGAGATCCGACGGTCGGATCTATGCGACTGATTCATAAGAATCAGTTACGCATAGATCTCCCTTAGATCCGACTGGTGTAAGTGACTTACACCATCGGATCTTAGGCTGCAATATCCTCGCTTCGGTTTTTTACGCGAGGAATATGCAAATTCCGATTTCCGCCGATTCAGAAACGAACGCCCGCCCGTCGTTTTTTTTTTACGTTGTTTGCTTTCGGCTTTTTCCGGCTGATAGTTACCCCTGCTATATGAGGACTAGCTAATGTTAAGTATGGCCGTCGTTCCCGCGCCGAGTTTCAAATTTTTACGTCGTTTGAGTAAGTCGGTCTGGAATACGGATGGCCGCAATTTACGTTGCCGCCGAAAACAATGACGTCCTAGCGACGTCATTTGGAGCATGCGCACTGGGAAATTTCGCCGGCGGCGCATGCGCAGTTAAATCGTCGCGGGAACGCGCCTGATTTAAATTGTACCCTCCCCCTAGCCGCGGAATTTGAATTCCGCCGGGGGAGTTACGATCCGCCGGTGCAAGTTTCGAGGTAAGTGCTTTGTGAATACTGCACTAGCCTCACAAAATTGCACCGGCGGATCGTAAATCACATAGATTACGCGGATCTAAAGATCCGCTAATCTATGTGAATCTAGCCCACTGTGTATACATTTACACTTATTGATCAACAATTTCATCAGCTTACCATACAGCACCATTCTACCTACTCACCGGACTATTGTGTCACATGGTCAGATATCAGCAGAATTCAACATTGGATGCAGAGGAGGAGTTAATGACAGAATTAACATAAGATAATGTGGATTGTCTATTTAATCTACATTCTTAACGGGAAGGAAAAGTAATCAACCCATCTAATTACCTTTTGCCTGAGGCTGAATGGGTGAACACAGCTGAGGCAGTCACACAGATTCATTAAGATCTCAAAATAGGTCTCTGCTAAATGCCATGGGAGAATAGAAGGATATTTTTAGGATGAATAATTTCAAACTCCATTCTCATGAAATGACCCTATGCTAACGATGCATTAGTTAGAGATGTGATGCTCTCCAGATATACAGTGTATTTATCAAGAAACTCTAGAGTGTGCAGTGATGAACACTGTTGGGGGGCTCTCTATATGAAAGCCAGTGGCATATTCATGTGTTAGCTTGATTTGAAGCACATAGCTTAGAAGTCAATTGTAAAGAGACAGGGAAGAGAATGGCTAACGCTCAATATGTCTCTATTCTAATGTAAAGCAGTATTAAAACAAAAAATGTAACACTTCAGCTTTCCAATCCTTAAAGTTGAACTCCAGGAATTCAGACTCTTTCCAAAATGCACCAGATTATTAGGGTCTAAGCCCAACAAGGTACATGCCACCTTGTGGACTTATCTTTATAATTTACAATTTAAATTTTTACTGAGCGACAGGAGCATAGCCATCACTACACTTCTGGTACTCTGATGCTGGACCTTTTGGTTTCAGCTTCTGCAGCTGCAGAGTCATATGTGGCCACTCTGCCCATTCCTCTTCCCTCCTGCCCTATCACAGAGTGCTTTGTATTATGTGAACCCATTCATAAAATACAAAGCCTTCTGTTAATGAACAGCAGAGAGGAGGGGTGGACAGAGCTGCTACTGTATGAAAAGGCAGTGTCTTTCCTGTCAGAGTGCTGGGTATATAGTGATTGCTGTGCTCCTGGCGCAAAGAGATTAGTCCATGAGGTGGCATTTACCTAGTTGGACTTAACCTATACTAAGTCAGCAGATTTTGGAAAGTGTCTCCATTCTGGACTGAGGAGCAAATAGACATCTTTGGACAGTAAATTGTCAACCTGGTGAGAGGATAGTGTTACATGGATAATAGAAATAGATGATCCAAACTCCTAATAACACAGTGAAAGCAACATTTTTTTTTTCCTTTTGGGATAGGGGTTTTACATAAATAAATAAAAGTTGATCAATGTAAGCAATGCCTGTAAGTGTTAAACTGTTTTTCACA
Source organism: Rana temporaria (assembly GCF_905171775.1). Taxonomy (NCBI): domain Eukaryota; kingdom Metazoa; phylum Chordata; class Amphibia; order Anura; family Ranidae; genus Rana; species Rana temporaria. Next base: position 185,450,952 of record NC_053492.1, read on the forward strand.
ACTGCCACTTTTGTTGACAGCTTGTTCTATTAAAATGATTGTAAAACTTTTCTAATTGTTTTGAACAGAGCAGCCCTGATCCTCATCTTCTTGGGTCCCCTATCAGTGCTCTTGGCTCCTCTCTCCACTGAGTGCCCCATGGTGTGTGCTTGCTTCCGAATCCTACTCTGTGTGTCCATAAAACACAGCCAAGCCCCTTGTTCCTTCATCATTGGCTCTGATTGACTCCCACTGCTGTATCTGAACCAATAAGGTGCAAATGAGCCACGAGTGCTTCGGCTCTTGTGCACATCGCTGGATCAAGATTGGACTCAGGGGGGGAGGGGGGCTGTGGGGGATGCTGTATGCATAAGGTTTTTACCTTAATACATAGAATGCAGTAAGGTAAAAAACCTTCTGCCTTTACAACCACTTTAAAAGTAGTTGATAAATAAAAGACTTACCGGCTGGATCACCATGTGAAAATAAAGGAATAAATGCTTTAAGCACAATTCATACCAGTTTGACAACAATTAATGTTCTTTAACAAAAGAACACACATTCCACATTATTAACAATGCTACCAAAATTAGTGTGCGCTGCAAATTGCCTCCAGCATTTCTCCTCTTCTTCTTGCTGGAGGCCGCCATTTTGTTTAAGCCCAGAGCAGTCACTTCTTATTGAAAGCTCCCCCCCCCCACCTTGATTTCAAAAACTATACATCACTTTATGTAATTAAAATATGTACATTCCCAGCCTTGTCCTGGCTTAGCTTGAGAGGAAGGCTGACGGTAGCTTTAGCCCTCGGTCGCACCGAACGCGACATTGAAATCCTGCTACTTCATTTGAAGTAGCACAATTTCAAAGTAGTGCTACTTCAGGTTCTACTTGGAAGCCATCTGTGATTCATGCACAGATGTCTATGCAAGCCTTACCTGAAAAAAGTAGTGCAAGAACTACTTTCAAAATCGATTCAAATCCAATTTGACCGCTTCCATTGTGGACAATAGGGTGTGACTTGTCATGTGATTTGAAGCTATTATTTCACATGACAAGTTGCACCAGAGTGACTGGGGTCCTACAGTGCTGATGTTCACAGGCTGCCCATGAGGGAAAATGGAGAGAATAATATAAGACACTATCCTTGTATGTTTAACTCTTTTGTGTCTTCCTGGCAGCAGAGTTTGTCCTGTCACCTCTGGTGCATTTCTATTCTCCCTCAATACTCTGTGTTCCCTCAGCCCTGTCTGTGTCATTCATGTTGCTTTCTGCCCCCTTCAGCAACTGTATATCTTAAACCTGTCAGCTGATCGAACTCTAGTGGATCTGATTTTAGGCACAGTGCCAAGAATAGAGAGCAACTGAGCATGTGCAGAACAGGGTGAGACAGTGCAGAGGTCAGCTTGAAGTAATCTATCAGCACTTAATTTTCTGACTAAGGTTCCACTTTAAAAAATAAAATGTAGCCTCCGCACCTAAGCATTGTAAAGCTGCAATATAATACATTTTTGTTTCTGGGTTTAATACCACTCTAACTATAGCTGCTACTATAACCACAACTCACTGTTAACCATGCATATACATGCAAACATTTGTTTATTAAAGCAGGAATGTTTGGCAGCAGAATCTTTTGGTGCAGGAAAGTTGGTCTTTAGAACAGAAGGTAATAAAGATCATGTAAACAAGGGGGTCAAGTAACTCACTAGTTGTGTTTAAGGCCAGCTTGTAAAGAAAACAATAATACTTACCTGCAGGGCCGTTTGAAGGAATTAGGGGGCCCCAAGCAAAATGGACATGGAGGCCCCCCCCCCCCCCCCCCGCACGCACAGCGCAGAACCACAGCAAGCAGAAAACCAACAGCCGGGTGGATGGAAGGGGTGATGGTGGGGCAAGATGAATCACTAGTGCCCCAGCATAGCATGTCATATAAAAGAGGGCTGCATATGGTGTAGATCAACCAATGAATTTTATTTATAAAAATATCTTACAAATCAGTGTAAATATAGCCAATAAAAGTGATCACAAAATGGTAAAATATAAGAAAAAGCAATGTGGGAAGCATATAGATGCCAGCATGACCTACCTGACCACTACACTGACCAACCTGATCCCTACACTGACCACTACACTAACCTACCTGATCCTTACACTAACCTACCTGATCCCTACACTAACCTACCTGATCCCTACACTAACCTACCTGATCCCTACACTAACCTACCTGATCCCTACACTAACCTACCTGATCCCTACACTAACCTACCTGATCCCTACACTAACCTACCTGATCCTTACACTAACCTACCTGATCCCTACACTAACCTACCTGATCCCTACACTAACCTACCTGATCCCTACACTAACCTACCTGATCCCTACACTAACCTACCTGTGATCCCTACACTGACCACTACACTAACCTACCTGATCCCTACACTGACAAACGCTGTCACTGTTCCATCAAATGCTCCTACTGTGCCCCCCCCCCTGTCTGATAGAGGGGGTGGTTGGAGAGAGGGGGGTGGTGCCCTTATGGACACACTGCCTCTAGATAAACAAGACCCCCAGCTAGGAGGACTGTGTGTGTGTGTGTGGGGGGGGGGTGATAAGAAGGGTCCCTAATAAAGGAATCCCCCTCTCTTCCCCCTCCAGTTATGAGGATTGCAGGGGTGATATTAGGGGACCCCATCCAGGAAAATAGGAACTCCCCTTCCTCCCCCACCAGTTAAAAAACACCCCCAGCTTGGAGAACTGCAGGGGGGTGATGGGAGGACCCTGCTTACACTGGCGCACTGGAGCACTGGCCAGGAAGACTGCAGACCCCAGAAGGTGAATAGTGTGTGACTGTGAACAGATGCAGAAAGTCATTATACACACAGCAGCCCCAGAGGGGGAGGGGGGGGACTCACAGTAAGATGAGGAGGAAGAATTCCTGCACAGCTCCGATGTCTGCAGCTCTGGGCTGTCACTGCTGCCTCTGTCTGTGTTCTCCATGCTGAAACTTCTCTCCCTTCACCAAGTGTGGACAGACAATCCCGGGCTCTGCACAAGGGGGAGGGTGGAGGCGGGGAGAAATATGTGCAGGAAGTTGAAGTGCCCCCTTCCCTTATTGGTCAAAGCTGTGAAAGCAGATTGTAAGGGAGAGGAGGATTGGTGCTACAGGGCTGCCACTATTTGATCGGGTCTCAGGCAAGGCAAATTCAAAACCAAGCACTAGCGCAGAGGAGGAGGAAGTGAAATCCTCCTCCACCTTCAAGCAGGGCAGTGACGTCACTGGTTGCCAGACGCTAGGCGACTATAGCAACCAGTGATCTGGTGTACAGTCAGGCGGAGACAGAGCTAAAGCTATGGTGGCTCAGTCCCATGATTTCCTGAATGTTCCCAGTGTTCTTTTTATTCTGGGACAATGTACGTGGGCACCCTAGTTGGGGGCCCCCTTCCAGCTCGGGGCCCCAAGCAATTGCTTGCATTGCCTCTCCTGTTCCGACGGGCCTGCTTACCTGTCCTGCCTCCAGCGACGCGATCCAGGTTGTGGGACAGGTAAATCTTTACAATTTTATATACAAGTGCCCTTATTTAGAAATAAAGTTGTACTTTAAATAACTCCCCCCACTTCCCTGAGTGCAATACACCTGGTTAATGCTTATCTTCCTCAGTGTTTCTACGGTCTTTGTTGTGAAGCATTTGTAAAGAAAAGCCTGGTTTGGTCCTCTTTCTACTGTGCAGACATGCTGTAGCCTTATTTATTCCTATGAGTGTGTCTTACGCAACGGGATAGCTGAATGCCACCATTTAGTACTGCCTATGCAGAACTTCCCCCATTATTGTACATACTCAGATGCACCGAAGGGCTTTGCCCTGCCTTTAAGGCTGGCAGAACCCTTAGGCCCCGTACACACGGTCGATTTGGTCCGATGAGAATGAACCGAAGTTCATTTTCATCGGTCCAAACCGACCGTGTGTATAGGCTATCGGTCTGTTTTCCTTCGGTCCAAAATTTTAAAACATGCTTCAAAACCGAACCGATGGACCGCTGCCCCATCGGACCAAACCGATGGTTAGTACAGAAAAGCATCGGTTCAAAACCCGCGCATGTTTAGAATCAAGTCGACACATGCTTGGAAGCATTGAACTTCGTTTTTTTAGCACGTCGTGTGTTTTACGTCACCGCGTTCTGACCCGATCGGATTTTGAACTGATGGTGTGTACACACATCAGGCCGTCAGACCACTTCAGCGGGGAACCGATGAAAACGGTCCGTCGGACCATTCTCATCGGTTTTGTCTGACCGTGTGTACGGGGCCTTAGGCGCATCTGCGCATATGCAGGTTATTTTCTGCACTTCTGCAAGACAGGAAAGGTTTGGGACTTCCCTTATAGCCATCTTTGTGCAGATAGTTGGGGAAACCACCACATGTGAAGATACTTTCTGCAGGGTTTGCTCGGGACCCAAAGCCCCTGTGTTATGCCCCGTACACACAACCGGGTTTTCCGACGGGAAAACTGCGAGGAGAACTTTTGGCTGGGAATCCAGCTCTCTTTTTTCCCGGCGGGATTCCCGGCTAACTTTTTCCCGGCAGAAAACTGAAGTTTTTGGCAGTTTTCCTGTGGGGAAAAAGACCAATGGAGCATACACATGGTTGGGATTCCCGAGGAAAAGCTCTCATCTGAGTTTTCCCGACGGGAAAACCGAACGTATGTACGGGGGAAAAAGTAGAGAGCAGGTTCTATGTTTTCCCCTCTGGATTTCTGACGGACCTTTTGCCGTCGGGAATCCCGAGTGTGTGTACAGGGCATAAGCATTATGTTTGCAAGGACCACTGGTAAGCAGCAGTCTTCCTTCCATTGCCTCATCTGCAAACGGCTAGTGCAGTATGTACACAAGTTTTGGTGCTCTAAAATTCAAGAGGGGTGAGCAACGACAAAAACGAGGCCAGGGTCAGAACCAAGATGGTCTACAGCAAGTTTGGCCAGCTTGGCACATACTTCAAGCCACATTGTCATTAATGCACAAGTGTCCACCCTTCCTGGATGTTAGTGAGCGGATACAAATACTGTAGAGCAGTGTACTGCACATATGGGATACAATAATTTATTTGCAGGTCAAACTAAATCTGCAGTCCTTTATGTTTATTTTAAACTCTTTTTGTTCTTTAAATAAGTGTATTGTGACTTCAGATTTACTTGGACACACAACATTTTCCTGCGAATTTTCCTGAGAACCACTACAGCAACACTATAAACTATACTGGTACCTTGTTGGCTTCACAACCTTGTAAGCATTATTATTCTATTTGAAAAACAACTGCAATGTTTGTCAGACTCAAGCTTTCTGATATGCATCAGGAAAGTTGGCATTAATCATTAATTAAACCTTTTTCCTCACAATTTTGAAACCCATTAAAAAAATATATAATGGAATGACTTACTGATATCACAATTAAAGCTTATTAACCACTTCATTACCCACATATAGTTTTGTTTTATTTTTTATTGGGATATTTATTATAGCAAAAAGTTAAAAATATTGTGTTTTTTTAATTGTTGCGTATTTTTGTTTATAGCGCAAAAGATAAACACAGCAGAGGTGATCAAATACTACCAAAAGAAAGCTCTATTTGTATGAAAAAAAGGACGCCAATTTTGTTTTTGGTACAATTTTGTATGACCGCGCAATTGTCAGTTAAAGCGACACAGTGCTGTATCGCAAAAATGGCCCGTTAGGAAGGGGGTAAATTCTTCCGGGCTGAAGTGGTTAAATGAAAGAATGTCAAGAGCTGTTCAATCATTTTGCATTATACAAAAAATAAGTAATAATTTTAATTGCAGAACAGAACTTTAATGTGATGCCAAATATAGCAAAACAATGTTAAAGTGGATCTCCACCCAAAATTAAACATGATCGCATAAATAATAGTTCTCCTAAAGAATGCTGAAACCCATATTTTTTATTAAAATAGTATTTACTGTACCATTAAACTGCATGGGCTTCCGGTCTGCCTCCCTCAGGTTTTTTGTCGGGTTTCTCTTAGTTTCCTGTCCCACGTAGTGTCTTCTGGGAGCTTGTGTCATATTCTGGCCTGGGAGCTTGCTATCGTATTCTCCCCTGTTAGACAAAATATTGCGCGATTTCGAGGAAGTGACGTGCGATTGTGATGCGCAACACAGACGCCAAAGCCGCTGGTGCCCGTTGCTCGTGCGCATGCGCGAGATCTATCGGTGGATGCTGGGACATCAGCATCCACCGCAACAAGGAAGTGCCGGGCTGTGGGCTTATGCCCACAGTTAAAATGGTGCAGAAACCGGAAGGAGGAATATAACTTTTTATTTCAGACTGTATAGCAGCGGAGCGGGCGGGGAAGACAGGACACGTGAGTTGCGCAAGTTAGGGTAATTTAACTTTTAAATAGCCATTCACAAAAAAACGTTTTTGGCGTGGGAGATCCGCTTTAAAACAGTAGATTCAGCGCAGGATGGGTTCGTCGTTCGTGCAGAGGATCCCAGCATAGGAGATGTGAGTATGTAAACAAGGCATTAGGTTTACACTAGGGAGGATTAAGGTGAGCGTTGTGGTTGCAAGAAAGGTTCGAGTTTAGGCCTGTACACTTGATATAAAAATCGGATGGGAAAATTCAGACGAGGAGCTGTCTGCCATTGGCAATCATTTCAGTAAGAAAAATGTATGTAATTTGTGATGGAATTTTCACTCTCCAGATATCTTCCACACATAACATACCCTGTCTAACACCACATTTAATACTTACCTCCTTTGACCTTGTTACCACAGCAAAGATTGATATACCTTTGTCTAATGCCCACCTCACACTGCCCTTTGAACACCATTCCCTCACAACACAACAACTTAGGTTACTCTCTTGCTTTATTCTATGCTCTCTAACACTCCCTATCTACTGGCATCTTTCCCAGCCCTACATAAACATGCACAGGTCACCCCACTACTAACAATATTTTAGCTGAACACCTCCAGTCTGAACAACTTTAGACCCCTTGATCCCATTTACTTTAAAACTTCTAGAACACCTAATCTACAACTGTCTGAGCCACCACCTCACTGTTAACAACCTTCTCAGCCCCTTTAATCTGGCTTTCAGTCGCACCTAAAGAACTGCCTTCCTAAAACTCAATATTCCAGATAGCAGGGATAATCTGCCACACATTTGTGTCAGTGTTGAATTGTAAGCAGTGGCAGCTGGTGTTAAAAAATGTACGTCTCCATACAGACACACAATATATATATATATATACGTATATATATATATATATATATATATATATATATATATATATATATATATATATATATATATAGTTGTGCTCATAAGTTTACATACCTTGGCAGAATTTATGATTTTTTTGGCCATTTTTCAAGGAATATGAATAATAACACAAAAACTTTTCTTTCACTGATGGTTAGTGTGGAAGTTCATTATTATCAATCAACTGTGTTTATTCTTTTTAAATCTTAACAACAACAAAAATGACCCAAATGACCCTGATAAAAAGTTTACATACCCCAGTTCTTAATACCGTGTATTGCCCCCTTTAACATCAATGACAGCTTGAAATATTTTGTGGTATTTGTGGATGAGTCTCTTTATCTTCTCAGATGGTAAAGCTGCCCATTCCCCTTGGCAAAAAGCCACCACTTCCTGGAAATTCATAGGCTGTCTTCCATGAATTGCACGTCTGAGATCTCCCCAGAGTGGCTCAATGATATTGAGGTCAGAAGACTGAGATGGCCACTTCAGAACCTTCACTTTATTCTGCTGTAGCCAATGACAGGCCGACTTGGCCTTGTGTTTTGAATCATTGTCATGTTGGAATGTCCAAGTACCTCCCTGGCTGATGAATGCAAATGTTCCTCCAATAATGTTTGATAACATACTGCATTCATCTTGCCAACAATTTTGACCAAATTTTCTGTGCCTTTGTAGCTCACTCATCCCCAAAACATCAGCGTATTTCACAGTAGGAATGGTATACCTTTCATCATAGGCCTTGTTGACTCCTCTCCAAATGTAGTGTTTATGGTCGTGTCCAAAAAGCTAAATTGTGGTCTCATCACTCCAAATGACTTTGTGCCAGAAGGTTTGAGGCTTGTCTATGTACTGTCTTTCTTCGAGTGCCTCCTTATTGTGTATCTTGAAACAGCCACACCACATGTTTTCAGAGTCCTGTATTTCACCTAAAGTTATTTGTGGGCTTTTCTTCGCATCCCAAACAATTTTCCTGGCAGTCCTGGCAGTTGTGGCTGAAATTTTAGTTGGTCTACCTGACTGTGGTTTGATTTCAACAGAACCCCTCATTTTCCACTTCTTGATTAGAGTTTGAACACTGCTGATTGGCATTATCAATTCCTTGGATATCTTTTTATATCCCTTTCCTGTTTTATACAGTTCAACTACCTTTTCCCACAGATCCTTTGACAATTCTTTTGCTTTCCCCTTGACTCAGAATCCAGAAATGTTAGCACTGGATGAAAGGTGCAAGGGTCTGTCAAGAGTGCAGAAGCTCATTGACCTTTTATATACACACACACTAATTAAACGCAAACAGAACACAGGTGAGGACGGTTACCTTTAACGGGGGCAGAATGGCTCCCCTGCGCTAAACCCCATACAGGTACAGGCTTCCCTTTAAAGCCTCCAGAGGGTGCGCGCACGTGCCGCCTGCTGCACAGCGGGGAACCCGATGCATGTGGCTGGTGGTCGCGATCACCACCGGCCACACACGATCGCATGCACTGACAAACTAGGGTACCTAAAAATCTCCATAGGCGATGTTTTAAAAAAGTTTAAAATGGGCAAAAGTGTCACTCTCTAAATGTGAAAAGTTGTTAGAGACATCCCCAAAAAAACTGTAATTGCAAGTGAAAGGTACCGTATTTATCGGCGTATACCGCGCACTATTTTGCCCTGAAAATCAGGGCAAAATCGTGGGTGCGCGGTATACGCCGATACCCGCTTTCCCGCCACGAGTTTGAATACTGCGCCGGCATATACCGAGCGCAGTACACTCGTGTATCTTCGGGCAGTCTCGGCACTTCTCGCGCTGACGTCCTGAGCCTGCCCGACGATACACGAGTGTACTGCGCTCGGTATATGTCGGCGCAGTATTCAAACTCGGCGCGGGAAACGAGCGGGGAGGACGCGAGGACGCCGCAGAAGGATGCCGGACCCGACGAAGAGGACACCCGAAGCCGCAGACGGACCCCGGACCCGACGAAGAGGACCCCCGGAAGCCGCAGAAGGACCCGTACCCGACGAAGAGGACACCCGAAGCCGCAGACGGACGCCGGACCCGACGAGGCCGCCGATGGACGCCGCGCAAGACACCAAAACTGTAAGTACAAAAAAAAAGTTTTTTCCACAGGATTCGGGGCAACATTAGGGGTGCGCGGTATATGCGGGAGCGCGTTATACCGCGATAAATACGGTAGTTCTACAAAGGGGGCTGAATACAAATACACACCACACTTTTCACATATTTATTTGTAAAAAATTTGGAAAACCGTTCATCACTTTCCTTTCACTTCACATAAAATCCCAATAAAATACATTTACGTTTTTGGTTATAACATGAAAAATTGTATAAAATGTCAAGGGGTATGAATACTTTTTCAAGGCACTGTATACACCTCCTCCATGGTCAGTTGATAACATCCCACGGCTTCCTATACCATCTCTATACTGATGACACTGAAATCAATTTCTCTACTACTTCACCCCCCTGCAGCAAAAGGGATCGCTGGTTCGAATCCCGACAACGACACCATCTGCCTGGAGTTTGCATGTTCTCCCTGTGCCTGCATGGGTTTCCTCTGGGTACTCCAGTTTTCTCCCACACTCTAAAGACATGCTGGTACGTGAATCAGATCTTGTCTAAATTGGATCTAGTATATATATGAATGTGAGTTAGGGGCCTTAGGTTGTAAGCTCCTTGAGGGTAGGGACAAATATGAATGTACAAGGTATATGTAAATCGCTGTGTAAATTGACAAGCGCTATATAAGTACCTGAAATAAATAAATAAATGATGAATTAGAGCCAATGACTTAGAACACGAATGAAAAGCAAGAGGATTGATCAATGGTGTTTATACTGAAACATACTGGATAAGTTGTTCTCAGTGCCTTCAGGCAGACACATGTAGTTTTGGGTGCAGAGCAAGCTTGGTTTTGGTGGTCCTGGGATATGGTACAGTGGGGATCGAAAGTTTGGGCACCCCAGGTAAAAATTTGTATTAATGTGCATAACGAAGCCAAGGAAAGATGGAAAAATCTCCAAAGGGCATCAAATTACAGATTAGACATTCTTATAATATGTCAAAAAAAGTTAGATTTTATTTCCATAATTTACACTTTCAAAATTACAAAAAACAAAAAAATGGTGTCTGCAAAAGTTTGGGCACCCTGCAGAATTTATAGCATGCACTGACCCCTTTGCAAAGATGAGACCTGCCAGTGTCATGGATTGTTCTCAATCATCGTCTGGGAAGACCATGTGATGTCAATCTCAAAGGTTTTAAATGCCCAGACTCATCTGACCTTGCCCCAACAATCAGCACCATGGGTTCTTCTAAGCAGTTGTCTAGAAAACTGAAACTGAAAATAGTTGACGCTCACAAAGCTGGAGAAGGCTATAAGAAGATAGCAAAGCGTTTTCAGATGTCAATATCCTCTGTTCGGAATGTAATTAAGAAATGGCAGTCATCAGGAACAGTGGAAGTTAAAGCAAGATCTGGAAGACCAAGAAAAATATCAGACAGAACAGCTCGCAGGATTGTGAGAAAAGCAATTCAAAACCCACGTTTGACTGCACGATCCCTCCAGAAAGATCTGGCAGACACTGGAGTTGTGGTACACTATTCCACTATAAAGAGATACTTGTACAAATATGGTCTTCATGAAAGAGTCATCAGAAGAAAACCTCTTCTACGTCCTCACCACAAAAATCTGCGTTTGAACTTTGCAAATGAACATATAGACAAGTCTGATGCATTTTGGAAACAAGTTATGTGGACCAATGAGGTTAAAATAGAACTTTTTGGCTGGAATGAGCAAAGGTACGTTTGGAGAAGAAAGGGCACAGAATTTTATGAAAATAACCTCTGTCCAAATGTTAATCTGTGGATCAATCATGCTTTGGGGTTGTATTGCAGCCAGTGGCACAGGGAACATTTCACGAGTAGAAGGAAAAATGGATTCAATAAAATTTCAGCAAATTTTGGATGGTAACTTGATGCCATCTGTGAAAAAGCTGAAGTTAAAGAGAGGATGGCTTCTACAAATGGATAATGATCCTAAACACACCTCAAAATCCACGGGGGATTACATCAAGAGGCGTAAACTGAAGGTTTTGACATGGACTTCACAATCTCCTGACCTCAACATAATTGAAAATCTATGAATATACCTTAAAAGAGCAGTGCGTGACAGACAGCCCAGAAATCTCAAAGAACTGGAAGACTTTTGTAAGGAAGAATGGGCAAAGATACCTCAAACAAGAATGGAAAGACTCTTGGCTGGCTACAAAAAGTGTTTACAAGCTGTGATACTTGCCAAAGGGGGCAGTACAAGATATTAACTCTGCAGGGTGCCCAAACTTTTGCAGATGCCATTTTTTTGTTTTCTGTAATTTTGAACGTGTAAATGATGGAAATAAAATCTAACTTTTTTTTGACATATTATAAGAATGTCTAATCTGTAATTTGATGCCTTTTGGAGATTTTTCCATCTTTCCTTGGCTTCGTTATGCACATTAATACAAATTTTTACCTGGGGTGCCCAAACTTTCGATCACCACTGTAAGTAATACACTTCAGTAGAGGGCTAGTTAAGTGCTAAGTGTTACTTTACAAATTAGAATAAGTTATTGTTAGGGGCTTTACATTCCACTTTAAGTTTAAGGTAAGGTTTTAGGGAGTTAATTAAATCAGCATCTGAGGTTAATAAAAAAAAAAAAAAGAAAAAACAGCAACCTGCACACCTGCTGCATTCTTCTATGTTTCCATCACTTCTGTCTCAGAGGGCTGAGTGCAATACTGTGGCTGCTGTAGTCAGATGCAAAGACCTCTATGGGATTCTACGTAAGCCTGTAGTTACCATAAAGTGACTAATGTAGTGATAGGAATGACATTTAGGTATGGCTGTAAAAAAAACAGAAATGAAAGACTAATAAAAATGTGAACTAATAAATATGTAAATGTCTCAGAAGCTCCTTTGAAGTGTTGAACGGCATTACAAATACACGCTGTACAGTGTAAGTATTTATACATGTGTATAGTGGAGCAGTTGGCCATTTGCCTACACAGGTTTGATTTGCTGTCTAATATTCACGCATAAAACGCCTAGCAGCCAGCCATAAAAAAAGAATAAAAAGATATGATTTGTACAATTATTTTAGATTTTTCCAACAATTATGTAATGTGAAAGCCCTTATTGGATATAAAATTAATACATTATTAAGCTAGGCTCCTACATAGTTGATGAATTAAATGCAGATTGTGTAGCCATTGTACAAGCAGATTGTAATGTGTCTGGCCAACATTATGGCTGGCTGCCATTTTTGTAAATGCAATTAGTTTTGTGGTCACATATAATACCAATAGGATAGTTTGTGAGGCCGGGGGGCTGTGCCAGGCCTCTGCACTGGAGCAGAGCATAGAAATATGTATAATTTAAATGCTGCAGGAATGCAACCAGCAATTGCCAAAAAACAATTGCCTATATAATCATCATGGCTGTAAAGGCAGTGACAGTGTTAGAAAAAACATACTGCTCTGGTACCATTATGTAAAAAAATAAAAAATAAATTGTAAAAAAAACAATTCCTTTTTTTTCATACTGTCACCAGTCAGTGTTCCTTATTACCACCACCTACTCAGAGTATCCCTAATCATCACTATACCAGTTACAGTGTGCTTGATCACAGCCAAACCAGTTACAGTGAATGTGATTATCGCTACACCAGTCCCAGTGTCCCTGTTCATGGCTACACCATCATATTGTCTGCTACACCAGTTACACTATTCCTTATTACTGCTACCTCAGTTAGAGTTTCCATGATCACTGCCACACCAGTTACAGTGTCCCTGATCACTGTCACACCAGTTCCAGTGTCCCTGAGCACTGTCACACCAGTTACAATGTCCCTGATAACACACAAGTGTTGCCTCTGCCTGTAGTAACCCTGGCCTGTTTATTGACCATGTTTCTGCCTCTTGCCTGGACCAATCCTTTGCCTGTTTGCTGACCATGTCTCTGCCTGCCCCCTGAACTAACCCATCTGCACATCCAACTGACTACATTCCTGTGAGGCACCAGTACCAGCTACTTCCTACAGACCAGTGGCGGCTGGTGCTCAAAGGTTTTGGGGGGGGAGCAAACAAACGAAAAAAAAAAAACATCAATTGTAGACTCACTGTGCCCATCAATTGTCGCCACTGTGCCATCAATTGTCACCCCTGTGCCCATCAATTGTCGCCACTGTGCCATCAAATGCAGCCACTGTGCCATCAATTGTCACCACTGTGCCCATCAATTGTCGCCACTGTGCCATCAAACGCAGCCACTGTACCATCAATTATTGCCACTGTGCCCATCAATTGTCACCACTGTGCCATCAAACGCAGCCACTGTGCCATCAATTGTCACCACTGTGCCCATCAATTGTCACCACTGTGCCCATCAATTGTCGCCACTGTGCCATCAAACGTAGCCACTGTGCCCATCAGTTGTCGCCACTGTGCCTTCAAACACAGCCACTGTGCCATCAATTGTCGTCACTGTGCCCATCAATTGTCGCCACTGTGCCATCAAATGCAGCCACTGTGCCATCAATTGTCGCTACTGCGCCCATCAATTGTTGCCACTGTGCCATCAAACGCAGCCACTATGCCATAAATTTTTGCCACTGTGCCTATCAATTGCCACCAATTTGCCCCCTCAAATACCGCCAGATTGCCCCATCAAATACCGCCAGTTTGCCCCCCGCAAGGCACTTACCTTTCTCGGGTCAGCCATCCTCCTCCACGCTCCCTCGATGTCTTCTCCCGCCCTCGATGTCGCTTCAGCCAATCAGGTGACCGGTAACCAGACCCGGTGAACCTGATTGGCTGAGACACGTGTCAGTGTTAACCAGGGTATGCAAACCCCGTGTGCCCTCTGGTTAACCATTTGGAAGCCGATTAGAGCACCACAGGCTGTAATCGGGAAGCTGGGTCTGATAGAGACTTCCAAAACACACCCACCGCTGTTATTCAGATGGCCGGCGCTCAACAGGGGGCCGGCCACCTGAATAGTGGGCGGCAGCAGCGACAATACATAGATTCATGCAATGCATGAATCTATGTATTGTTGCGTGACGGGTGCAGGAGAGAGGGGGCGGCGCTCCTGCGCCCACAATGGACGCACCACCACTGCTACAGACAACTGCACTCTTGGAGGCATGGGATTTTTTGGCCTACTGGGGACAGCCACATATCAGTAGACTAGACCTACTTGGCTTAAAGAAACTGGGACTGCTATAAGCTATATTCCCTGACCACTCGTACAGAGGTGACCATTACAGTACATTTGTTTTGATACAATTGATTGATTTATGTGACACATAAGATAAATTGCCCAGTATATAATCAGTACACAATCAGTACAGACACAAGTCTCACATGTGGTATCGCCATACTCAGAGATTGTGTTTTGGGGTGAAACTTTAAGTATGCCCATGCTGTGTGTGAGAAATATCTTATTAAAATGACAACTTTGTGTAAATAAATACATTTTCTTTTTATTTCCGCATTTGCCAAAAACTTGTGGAAAGTCTTCGAAAGACTCACCATACTTTGGAGTAATTACTCTTCAAAATGTGGTAATTTAGTGGGTGTTTCTGCAGCCCTGGTGCTCAAGGGCCTGCAAAAAAATGATAGACAGTTAGCAAATTAGATGCATGATTTATGCCCTTTCAATACATGAAGTTCCTCTTTGAATTTTGGGCCTCTCTATGTGGTGAGGCAGCGTAAAAGTCTCACAAGTGTGGTTTCCCCATATTCAGGAGGCATAGCAGTATGTGTTTTAGCCCTGGTTCACACTGGGTACGATTTGGAACGATTTGAGATGCGATTTGACATGTCAAATCGCATCTCAAATCGGCGGCAATTGTTGGCAATGGCACTGTCTTAATCAGTGCGACGCCGCATCTGCGATTTCAAAAAGTAGTTCCTGTACTACTTTTTGCGATTTCGGGCCGCAATTTACATTAAATTGCGGCTGAAATCGCGTCAAAATCGCGTCAAAATCGCAGCCGCGAAATCGCGGTAAAATTGCGCATTTTACCGCGATTTTGAATTCGCAGCAGTGTGAACCTAGGCTTAGTGTGTAATTGTATGTATGCCTATGCTGTGTGTGAGAAATAATTTGTTAAAATTACAACTTTGTGGGGGAAAAAAGAAACAAATTGTATTTAATTTCTTATATTTTTTTTTTTTAATTGTGACAAAAAATTACCACTTAAAAAACTCATAATGCCTCATACTAAATACCTTAGACTGTCTACCTTCTATAAAAGGGTCATTTGTTTTTTTTGTTTTTTTACTGTCCTGGCATTTTAGGGCCTCAAGAAATGAGAGGCAGTCAGTACATCAGGACTGATCAATTTTCAAATGTATATACAGTACCATAGTTTGTAGACTAAGATTCACACATACTAAATATTATACACTGATTTGGGTTATTTTTTTACCAAAGAAATGTAGCAGAATACATTTTGACCTAAATTTATATATTTGAAAAATTATATATTTGCAAAATGTTATAATAGAAATAATCACACAGGAACATGATCTGCATCCCTGTATGATTCCTCTGCAACTCAGTGCATTTTGATTTTTCAGCCAATTAATTTGGATTGCCTGCATACACTACTGTTCAAAAACACACTGCACTAAATCTCATGGTACTGTGGTACCATGAGATCCCTTGCAGGCTAATGCACCTTGTCTGTATTTGGGTGTCTTTAGGAATTTACTAACACCAACAGCAGCTTGCACACCCAGTGTGTTTTGAATGCAGTGTGGGAAACGTGCACAGAATGCGGGTTTTCTGCACCCCGTTCTGATGTGAACAAGCCTTTAATGTAGAACTAAACTCACAAAATAATACATCGTTTTCAGAGTACTTCAAGTTAAACAGGATGATATTATTTCCTGTGAAAAAAATACATACTTTGTTAAAGAGGAGTTCCAGACATATTACTGAAAATTAATAGTCAGCAGATACAAATACCGTTGCTGCTGACTTTTATTAAACAGACCCTCACTTGTCCCAGGATCCAGCACTGTGCTCACCCGAGGGGGCGTCGAAGAGCGTCTTCAGTCCCCCGCACCAGCATCTTAAGTGTAGGCACCTGGCTGTCACAGCATGATCGCTGGGCATTGTAGACAGGTCCCGTGCATTGTGACTGGTCCCGCAGTCTTTTGCCACCTGTGACGTGTCCCTGAAGACTGCAGGGAGAGAAGAGAACTTCTGCTCGGATTGCCTAGGCTGTCAAAACAAGGTACTCCACCCCCTCCAAAAAAAGTGCCAAATGTTAAAGAGTGGTCTGGATAGAGGCCTTAAAGTGATTGTAAAACTTTATTTTTTATTAAATAACAACCATGTTATACTTACCCCCTCTGTGCAAGGGTTTTGCACAGAGTGGCCCTGAGCCTCCTCTTCTGGGGTCCCCCGGTGGTGCTCCTGGCTCCTCCTCCGTATTAAGTTCCCCCATGGTGAGCCGCTTTTCATTGGGGCACTTGTGCGTGCTCGCTCCTGAGTTCTTCTGATGCGTCCATTGACACAGACAGCAGGACTCGGCCCTGCCCCCCTGGCTCCCATGTCGATGGAGTTGATTAACAGCAGTGGCAGCCAATGGGTCCTGCTGCTATTAATCTATCCAATGAGGACCCAAGACAGCGGCTGGAGCTGCTGGGATCATTCTCGTCGCTGGAAAGATTGAGTTCAGCTAAGTAAAAGGGGGGGGCTCTGGAGGGCAGCTGCACCACAGAAGGTTTTTCACCTTAATGAATAGAATGCATTAAGATGAAAAACCATGAGGGTTTACAACTCTTTTAAAGCAGAGCTGTCCCTTTTGGCAGATTTCTGGTTTAAGTTTTTTCTTTGTGTTGTGCACACCCCCCTGCTGTGTCTGGGGGAGGATGAGCTGTCTGTACATAGAAGATGATCACATCTCTCTCTGGCTGTCTGCTGTCTGGCTGCAGCTGCTTCTCATTGGCTATCGTTCATCCTCCGAGGCTCAGGGCAAGGGGCACAGGTTGAGTTGGGAACCAGGAGGACAACATGAAAACCTAAGCGCCAAAGAGAGGTGCTCAGTGCACAGCACTCGACTCTCACCAATGTGTTCTCTAAAGACAGTAAAAGAAACAGAGGAAATTGATCAATGTATGTGTTTTACTAGAAAAATAAAAAAGAAAGAACCAAAATATCCAAAAGAATCAAAATTAATGGGATACAAGGCAAATAGCAAAGAATATTGAGCGGGTATCCCTGGACAAGACATTAAAAAAACGTACACTAAAAGCATGCTGCTGTCAACCGTGGAGGAGGGTATACACTGACCTGTGCGAAGACAAAAGAGGGGAAAGAGATAGACAGCGCCACTGCTCTGGTGCAGTAATTTAATGTAAGCCTTTATTAAAATAATGTAAAAAGATACTATTTACAAAGCTAGTTGTATTGGGAGCAATTAAGGGCAGAACTGTTAGTGCATTGTCCTGCGGGGACAGGGGGTCAGTCCATAACCCAGCATTTGGATCGCTGAGAATGTGCTGGCTCTTCCTAGATGCTGAGCCACTGCCTAATGTACCATTGCCAAAAAGGTCCAACACCACCAGAGTATCTAGGTTACAACAGGACACGTTTCAAAGAAATCTTCCTGTAGATGTATGAATGCCCTAGCAGAGGTTGAACATCAGAGTTTACATGTGTTGGCATGCTAACCAGCAGCTCCCTGTTTTCCCACCTGTTTAGTGCGTTGGCAGTCCATTGAAAAGCAATGTCTAAAGGACAAATGAAGCCCACTGGATAGTGCAGGTAAAAATGTATTACAATAATAAAACAACAGTGAATTACATTTACACAAGTGGAGAGCTGTCATCACACAGCAAGGATCAGTTTATGCAAACTTGACTCACTCCCTGTGAAAAAAGCCGGTATTCAGGAAAAAGAAAAGGCCGTGACAGCCTGAATGAACCCAGGCTGACAATGACCCCCATTGTAAGAATAGAACACCTTGATCAGCTGTATAGCCCCCTCCATGCAACGGCCTCAACTCGCAGAAACCATCACTAACATGTTTCAAGTCTCAACCTCTTCCTCAGACATGGAGATAGAGTTATTTATGAATTTCCCAGACTGTGTTTGAAGATACCTTTTTTGAATGTATATTTATGTTTCTAGATTTTTTCCTTAACTTGTAGACCACATATATTCATAATAAACATTCATGTTTTATTATCTCAACTATGGCTTTCTCATTTCCTAGGAAACTTAGTTAAGGTTTGTTTAAAATACATTACACTGCAAAATGAAACTGAGAATGAACCTTGCTGAAGCCTATATTTTTGTCTTGGCAAAGTAATCAGCCACTGCATGTTCCTTACAGAGATTCATTGTGCTTTAGGGAAGGAGGCTGATTTATGGACAGGAACAAAAAGGGCTCGATAGCCTTGGGATTTGATCCAGACATACATAGGCAAACATTAAACAGAGATGTTGTTTAGAGCTTCAGTAGAAAATTAGTCTCGCAGGTGACAGCGAAGCATTTTTCAAGTTGTTCTAAACAATCACTAATCAAATGTATGAGCCTTACCTGCCATATATGGCCTGTGGAGATCCCTGCAGTCAAGCGATACATTTTATCCAGTGTACACTACTGAGGCGTCTATCTAATCTTGACAAGGAAGAAGGGAGAATCTAATGTAAAAGCTTGTATTTCCAGTCTACTGAGTTAGCCAGCTCGTGGTATAATTTCACTTCAAAACTCCAGCTAATAACACTGTTGAAAATAATAGTAAGAAAAAAGGCAGTGCAACCTGAAGCACTGATGTCGTCTAGGGCTCTTTCACTCAAACGTGTTTTAGTTTTGTCGTTTGAATGGTTTTTAAATGGATCTACTTCGATGGACATTTTATTTTTATTTTTTTAAAAAGGGCTTGTCAAAAACGAGTGTTTTGTCTTTACTCACTTTTTACACTTTTTTAGTGAATGAGTAGGGGTACAATGTGGTGGGATATGGGGGCTTGTTAATGGGGCCTTCCACATTCTGATAAGCCCCAACCTGCAGACTCCCACAACCACCAGCCAGGGTTGTGGGGAAAAGGTTCTTGTCCTCATCAACATAAGGACAAGGTGCTTTGGGGAACCTGCTGACAGCTGATGAGTCATCCGTTGTTAAGGACTAAGCAGCCGGCTTCCCGACCTGTTCCTTAGCAACCAGCTATTGGTTGCTGACAAAATACTGCATGGTATACCGCCAGAAAAACCCTGGTGATAAATATTGCATGTTTTTTTTACTCTCTGTTTCGTTTGTGAATTAAACGGAATCGCTAACCACATTTTTCTTTTTTTTGTGATATTTACCTGCACACTGTTTATGGAAATCCATCACGTGACAATGTTATCGCATGCAGTAACCGTTACAGAATTTACCCCACTGTCCTCTTTGCTGGAATAGGACATGCAGATAACTGCACCAAATGAGTCCTGTATAGGTTAGTTTTGCAGGACACCACAGCTTAATGTGTTTCTGCCAAAAAGTCTGAAATCAGTGGATTTTTCCATATGCCAAGCTTCACCTGCACTGGAAAATGTAGGTAAATACATGCCAACAATGCAAAAGAGCTCTTAAAGAAATATTAAAGTTTATTTTATTTAAATTAAATTAATAAACATGTTATACTTACCTGCTCAATGCAAGGATATTGCATTGAGAGGTCCCTTAACTCTTCTTTTTTGATTCCTTTACCAGTGTTCTACTCTCCTCCTCTCCAGGAAGCCTCCATAGCAAGCCATGTGCTGAGAGGGCACCCGTGTGGGTGTGCTCCCATGCCGGGCTGTATGTGCCCCTAGACACACACAGCGCGTGCCTCGGCCCTGCACCCTGCTCTCTCCTCAGGGGAATTGACTGACAGCAGTAGAAGCTTGCTATAGAACTACTGTAACTGACACCATCATTTGCCAATGTCACCAACGTGTACTGTTGAGAAGACAAATGTTTTAATTTTACCAGGAACAAGGGGACACATTTTGTTGATATCTTTCTATGAAAAAATAACCCACAATTTTATTGAAATAACTTGAAACTCACAAAATAAATTGGCATTCATCATTGTTTATTCAATATTTAATAAAAAAAACAAAAAAAAAACAGGCACTGATTTTGATTCAACAGAATGTTTTCTGTTTAATGTATTTCATTAAAGTTCTATAATACAAAATAAGCATTGTACACAATGCTGTGTATATCCTTAAATTCAAAAACACAACATTGATTTAAAAACACAACATCGACCAGAAGTTCTCATATCAAACATATCAAACGTTTGAAAATAACTCTTGACCCTTTCGTGAAAGTAAATATGTAGCTATCCTTGCTAGGTAAATTGTTCAGTAATATTGTACAAACACTATGAAAAATTCTGATCTTTAGTATGATATTATTTTTCAAAGATACAAGTAAAACCTTGGATTGCGAGCATAATTTGTGACGGAAGCATGCTTGTAATCCAAAGCACTTGTATATCAAAGTGAATTTTCCCGTAAGAAATAATGGAAACTCAGATGATTCGTTCCACAACCATTTATTCATAAATCCTCCAGTTTATAGTCCATATAAAAAGATTATAGCAATGTGGTAACCATAAAATATCCATCCACAAATAGCAGACTCCACAAGGGGATTAGAAGCAAAATCCAGCAGGAGCTACAGAGTATAAAAGAGAAGAGAGGTGCCCCCAAGTCTAGCAATATGGTTACATTTAATGAAGGTACAACATTTAGCAACTCACATGTTGATGATTAAAAGAGACACATCTAAGTATGCAGGCATCTGGGGTAAAGCGGTCTGCATAGAACATCCTCCGCACCGCTGGCTGTCTGCAATTGTGACCGGGAACACTACCCTGCAGTAGAGCGATCTGAAAGCGAGACTTGAAGGGCTCGTGGAGCGCAGCTTGGAAGGGATGACATTGATGGTGGTTTGGAGGATGGTCTATGTGGACAGCTTAGCCCCGTAGGCCTGCATACTTTTTTTTAACAGAAGGAATATTTATTCAAGAAAATCAAATGGTTACATGCTTATATCAATCAAATAATACAGACAAGGCCACAAGGCCCAAACATTGGTTACAATGCAAGGAAAGCCATCTTCATTAGAAAACATCATGATAGCTTATCCAGATAGGAGAGGAAAACAAAAAGAAAAAAAGGGGGAAGGGGAGAGGGAAGGGGGAGGAGAGGGAGGGGCCACATCCCATCCAGCAAGCCAAATGGAGTGACTACACCACATACTACAGCGTGCGTCCATAGTGATTCCCAAACATGGAATTATTACCAAAAACCTAAGTGTGGAGGCCCCACCAACCCATACCATAGACCCAGGAGGGGTAGGGGGAATCCAAGGACCACCCCGGAGGAAAAAGGGGGCATACAACTAGACCCAAGCACATTACACCATCAGTCTCCTGGCCGCCACCCAAGCCCCCCAGACCTTATCAAACTTCTTGGGGCAGTTACGTCCCATGTACGTTAGCTTATACATGGGGAGGGTGTCATTCACCAGTTTCCGCCAGGCAGACAAACCAGGCGGGTCAGCCGCCTTCCATTGAAGTAGGATCGCTTTACGAGCATAAAAAGCTGTATAGAAGATAAAAAGCTTATTGTGTGTGGAGGTAGGGAGGTAGGGAGGTTATCTGTAATGCCCAGCAATAGGGTCAAGGCATTCAGCCCAACAGCCACGCCACCAACCGATTCAATCTCCGCCGTTACCAGCCGCCAAAACTCCTGGACCTTCGGGCAGAGCCAGACCATGTGGATAAAATTCCCCACGTCCCGGTTGCATCTAGGACATTTATCCTCAGAGGTGTAGTAAATAACCGCCAGCCTCTGAGGCGTATAGTAGACCCTATGAATACATTTCAACTGAATGAAACGCTCCTTCGCCGATATCATGAGGGGACTGCATTGCTGCAATCCCTCCGACCAGTCCTCCGATGTGAGGGCCGGCAAGTCCCGCTGCCAGGTCGAAAAGGCCCGTGAGGCCCCGGCCCCCCCAGCACAGGCCAACCTAAAGTAAATAGAGGAAAGTACCCTGTCCACCATATGCAAAGTAAGGAGCCTCTCCACCGAGTGGGGCTCCACCTTGATAGGGTCTGGAAACTGCGCTCGGATCGCATGCCGAAGCTGAAATCTGCTGAAGCAAGAAATCTGAAGAACATCCAGGGGGAAGTCCAAACCTAGTTTTTAACACGCCAAAAGAGAGCAAACGACTCTCCGGCATGACGTCTCTCAGGGTTTTAATGTTATATCGCGCCCACAGCTGCGGATCCGGCACAGTCCTCAGATGTGACAAGGATGGGTTGCCCCACAGAGGGACGTGGGGGGAGAAAGATCCAGGCTCAACCCGAAACCTCGAGACCTGTCCCCACACCACCACCGTGGCCCTCATTGGTGCAGTAATCTGGGCGCTAGTCCTAACTCCTCGGTAAACCAAATTACTCAATCCAGCATAGGACCCCAATATAGCTGCTTCAAGGGTAACTGACGGGTTATTATGATCCTGAGCAAAACACCATCTAACAGACACCAACACAGCCGCCCAGTAGTATTTCCTAAAGTTCGGACAGGCTAAACCGCCCTCCGACAAGGGGAGCTGAAGTATGGGCCTACCCACCCTCGGGACCGAGGCCTGCCAAACAAACGTACCCACCGCCTCATCTAGTCTGTCAAAAAATGACTTAGGCATGACCACCGGCGTGTGTCTAAAAACGTATAGAAACTTGGGGAGGAAGGACATTTTAACCAGGTTAACCCTGCCAACAGGTGTGAGAGGCAGGGTCTTCCAGGCCGAGCACCTATGGAGAAACTTCTTAAGAACAGGGTTCACATTGGCCTCGATGTATTCAGACAGATTTCTGCGAACCATGATGCCCAGATATTTAAAGCTGTCGACCCACTGAAGCGGAGCCGGCAGATCATCGGGAGGGGGTGACCGAGTCAGAGGAAAAAGGACCGACTTGTCCCAATTGATCCGAATACCTGAAAACCTGCCAAACGTATTAATAATTGAAAGGGCGGTGGAAAGGGAGCTGTGTGAGTCATTTAGGTAAAGAAGAGTGTCGTCTGCATACATAGACACCCTCCCGACAACAGAGCAAGCCGCGATACCAGGGGCGGAACGGAGCATAATAGCCAATGGCTCGATGGCAAGGGCGAATAGGACCGGGAGAGGGGGCACCCCTGCCTTGTACCTCGTGGAGTGGGAAGGATGCAGAGAGGGAGCCATTCGTCCGAACCCTTGCAGTCGGGTTGGCGTATAACATCCTGAGCCAGGAAATGAACTGCGGACCTAGGCCAAATCTCTGCAGAACCTCCCACAAATATTCCCACTCCACCAAGTCAAAGGCCTTCTCGGCGTCAAGGGAGGCAATCACCTCTTCTTCCCCCTCCCAGCCACACGGTCTAGGCCTGCATACTTAGATGTGCCTCTTTTAATCATCAACCATGTGAGTTATTAAATGTTGTACCTTCATTAAATGTAACTATATTGCTACACTTAGAGGCGCCTCTCTTCTTTTTTTTTATATACTCAGTTGTGACTTGACGCTACTCTTATATCAAGACATTGCTTGTATATCAAGGCAAAATTTCTTTAAAAAATGTGCTTGTCTTGCAAAACGCTCTCAAACCAAGTTACTCTCAAACCAAGGTTTTACTTTATAGAATTATCAACATACTATTTTAAATAAATCAAATGAGTGACATGGACCAAAATGATGGGACCTTTAACCTAATATTTTGTTGCACACCCTTTAGAGGCAATTATTGCAAAGTAATTTCTGTAGCTCTCAATGAGACTTCTGCACCTGCCAACTGGTAGTTTGGCCCACTCTTCTTGAAAAAAACTGCTTCAGCTGTCTCAAATTAGAAAGGTGTCTTCTCCAGACTGTATGTTTCAGCTCTTTCCATAAATGTTCAACAGGAGTCAGATCAGCCTTTAGAGTAGTCCAATGTTTTGTCCTTAGTCATTTTTTGGTTGGTTTAGCTGTGTGTTTTGGGTTTTCAGACCCATGACTGAAACTGGGCAGTATATTTTGGTCCAGAATGCCCCATTCCTTCATTTATAGCCATTCATTGTGTACTATTGTGAAAGCTGTGATTGGCCACTTGTATCACATGGTACAGATGCACTGTGATTGTCCCTGCCTGTACTGTGATCACTGTGACCAATTACAGAGGTAATCACAATAGTACAACAATGAATAGCTATGAATGAAAGCCATTCATTGTGTACAACTATCATGTGATCGCTGTGATTGGTCACAGCGACCACATAGTATCGAGGCTGACCCAGTACAATGATCTGTCATCCACTGTGTCTGGTGGACATCGGGTGACAGATCACACCGGGCACACCCGAAGTGTGTGACAGGGAAGATGGGAAAGTTCCCGCTCCGTCGTCATTTGTCTATAGGCTGGGCGGGAGGAAGGAAGGAATATTGCTTGAAAGTGGAAGCAAACCCTCCTATTGTTTTTAGCCAAGAAAGCTGCCGTCTTGGTCACTGTTTAATCTTCATCTGTCATGATGCTGCACATGTGATCAGTTTTGACACCAGCCATTGGATGGTTTGACAGTTTGTTTGAAAACACAACCAATGTGACAGTTACATTCACAGCACGTGTCAGAATGTAACTGTTTTTTTAAACTGTTAAATCAATGGGTTTACTTCTGCTTTAAATGCAAATGTGTCATTTAACTAGAAACAGAATGAATCTCACTTCACTGTCTATATTGCAGGGGTCTTAAACTGGCGGCCCTCCAGCTGTTGCAAAACTACAAGTCCCATCATGCCTCTGCCTGTGGATGTCATACTTGTAACTATCAGCCTTGCAATGCCTCATGGGACTTGTAGTTTTGCAACAGCTGCAGGGCTGCCAGTTTAAGACCCCTGCTCTATTGTGATCTTTGAGGATAAATTACTTCACAGAACATACAGTTAAAGACCAGTGATGGCTTGTATTAGTTTTTTTTACAGCTTGCTAAGAGTATGTAAAAAGAACTTAATAAGGATATGGATATTTTCTCTGACAGGAGGGGTACAAACAGTCCATAAGCAGTATGACTAATGTCCTTTGTGTGATTTGTCTGGTGCACTTTATTTTAACTGGTAAGTCTGTTATTTTTAAACTTCTTTAACAGACCAAGCTGTCCATTAAAAGTCAGAAAAGTGCTCGGTAGCTCAATTGTGGGGAATAATATAAACCATGAGTTGCTGAAGTATGTCCACCGCCATTGAACAATTAAAAACATATTGTTTATTGGTAATAAAAGGGAAGGTTGTGCAATATAACTAACATTACCATGTTGAGGACCTGGGCACTGCAGGACTAATGTGTCTGCTGGCAGGGAGGCACCATGGGGATGCGCCAACCACCATGTCCCTGGAGGTGAAACGCGCTGCAGCCAAGCCGAACCTTGCTGGCGTGAGCGGGTGACGTCACTCGAGCGGCTGGGCGGAAGCACGATGCCTGGAAGGAAGCCACATGGAACCAGTTAGAGTCTGAGACAAACCATATAAAGCTGACAAAGGAGTGTTTACAATGATCAGCTTCTATTCATTTATGTAAAACCTTTATTCCAAAAGGAAAACAACTGTTGCTGTATCTGCTTAAAGAGAAACTAAACCCTCCTTTCCTTTTCAGCTAAGGAAGCTGCCATCTTATGCCCCGTACATATGTGCGGGATTTCCGACAGGAAAAGTTCCCATCGGAAATCCAGAGGGGAGAGCCGAGAACCTGCTCGGTCTTTCCCCTACACACGGCTGGTTTTCCCAACAGGAAAACTGCGATCCAGCTTTGGACAGGAATCCCGGCCGCGTGTATGCTCATCGCAGTTTTTCCCATACTGCCAAAAACCGCCGGGCAAAGTTCCCTTCGGAAAAACCCTCCGTGTGTACGAGGCTTGAGTCTCTGATCTCCAGTTGCCTTGGTGCTGCCCATCAGTTTTGACACCAGCCATTTGATTGCTTGACAGTTTTATTGAGAATACAACCAGCTGGGACAGGTATCATTCCTTATATAAAACTGTTTTGAGAAACATTTAAATCGATAGGTTTGGCTCCGCTTTAAAGGGGTTGTAAAGACAAAAATATTTTCCTCTTAAATTAAAGTCTGACAGTAGCTGATAAAGTAAAAAGTAATGTTTTGGATTATAACTAGTTTGATACCTGTTGAAATCGAGCCGTTTTATTCACCTCCGTCACTCCTGAATCGTTATTCTCACTGACTTCCTGGTTTGTGGTGCGCATTCATTCTTGCTACATTACGGCCTAATGGGAACTACAGTTCCCATTAGGCTTAGCCTCCATGCCTGTGAGGGATAAGAGAGCATCTTCACGCAAGGCTGTAGTCATGGGGAGGGGGTGAGCACATTCTGCTTTCCACCATGCAAAACAGCTCAGATGCTGGTGGAAAGCAAGAAGAGGAGAGACAGGAAATGGCATTTTCAAACCAGGATTACTGTATTTTGGAGGTCAAAAGGAAAATGAGGTAAGTGATATTTAAATGCTCTAACTTACAGCAATTAATTGATCTAATAAAAAACGAACCTTTAGGCCCTGTACACACGATCAGTCCAAACTGATGAAAACGGACTGAAGTTCAGTTTCATCGGTTAACCGATGAAGCTGACTGATGGTCTGATGTGCCTACACACCATCAGTTCAAAAACCGATCGAGTCCAACGCGGTGACGTAAAACACAACGACGTGCAGAGAAAAATTAAGTTCGACTTGATTTTGAGCATGCCCGGGTTTGGAACCGATGCTTTTGCGTACTAACCATCGGTTTTGACCTATCGGTCAGGCAACCATCGGTCCAATTTTAAAGCAAGTTCTCTGTTTTTGGACCGAAGGACAACAGACCGATGGGGCCTACACACGGTCGGTTTGGACCGATGAAACTGAACTTCAGTCCGTTTTCATCAGTTTGGACTGATCGTGTGTACAGGGCCTTAGTGTTCCTTTAAGTGTTAGGAGGAGTTTTAATTTAGGATATTAGTCAAGTCCATGTAAATCTGCTAATATATTTAACCCACAGCCACCACATTTAAGGATTCATAAATCTATCCCCTATTTTGTAGGCGCTATAACTTTTGCGCAAACCAATCAATATACGCTTATTGCGATTTTTTTTAACAAAAATATGTATTTTTTTTTAATTGGGATATTATTATAACAAAAAGTAAAAAATATTGTGTTTTTTTCCCAAATTTTCTGTCTTTTTTTGTTTATAGCGCAAAAAATTTAAATTGCAGAGATGATCAAATACCACCAAAAGAAAGCTCTATTTGTGGGAAAAAAATGATAAAAATATAATTTGGGTACAGTGTTGTATGACCGCGCAGTTGTCATTCAAAATGCGTCAGCGCTGAAAGCTGAAAATTGGTCTGGGCACGAAGGGGGTTTAAGTGCCCAGTAATGAAGTGGTTAAGGAAGCTGCTATGTATATGTGCCACTGACAGTGTTCAAGTTATTATTTGTACCACAGCTTAAAATTGTACAGCTGAAGGAGGTAATGCGCTGTCAATGTGCTGTACTGTATGTGACAGATATGCTTATTAGATACCAATTACATTCCATCTCATTATCTGTCCTTTATCAGCATGCGTAATCATCTCAAGTATCATTTCTCTTCACCATCCCTGCCTCTATAGCTCTTATTCATGCAGTATAATTGTCACATTATTTGAGTGCGTTTTTTCATTTCGCATCAGATTAGACAGCTCTTCTACCCTTTAGGTTTTTTTTTTCGTCTCAGTTTCTCTCCTTTTTTGGACTGTAGGATCTCCAAGTGATGGTTTCCAGGGTGTACTGTATGCATAGCGCTAGTACAGTATGTCTTCCATGTCTGTTTATACATAGTATCGCTGAGCTTTTACAAGGATCAGGAAGCAATGCAAGAACTTGTAAACCGAAAAATATACCAAAAGGACAGTACATGCGTCTATGCATCTAATCTATTAAATGAATGCGAATGATATACAGTAACTGTCATTTATGATGAACAGTATGAGCCTAAGCATTGTTATACAAAATATTTTAAGGGGTCTACTGGGAATGATGAATAAGGTGATATACTTACCTTTTTCCTTGCTAGCACAGCATCTTCACTCTCCTCCACTGTACAACACTTGGAATTTCAGGTAAGTATATCACCTTATTCATTTATCTCCATGCAAAGCAAATGGTTACCCCCTCACACTACTGCAAGGGTCACCTGCTTGCTTTGCCTAGGGAACGATAAATAAGGTGATATATTTACTTTTTTTCTCATAAATATTTATTTTTGTTACTTATTTTTGAGTATAGATTTAACTTACCTGAAGTTCATCTGACTATTGCATTACATGTAATTGGTACAGTTTTGCTAGAAACCTTAAAAAGCGTAACTAGGCCCAAAAATATATATTTTATTTTTTTGCAGCTTATCTGCATGAATGTGAACCCAGCCTAAAGCAGGGACTCTTTTCTTTAGACCAGCAGTACATCAAGTGATACAAGCGTGAGCTGTTGTTTAAAGGGTCAGCCAATACGGGAGCAGATTACTGCCCTTGTCTCGTTGTATTTTCTATTATGTAGTTTAAGTGTTGAAAAGATATGATAGAATACAGTGTAATCACCATTTGTTTTACTAGCAGAACTCTTTAAAATAAGTAATTTAATTATTTTTAAGATAGGGAAAGGAAAGGATTATTAAAAACCTTCCATAGGCTTTTGGTATTTATTGCCCTAAAAAAGCAAATTTTAGTAGAGAAAGTCATGGGCATCCAAAAGGTGGTAAAAACAGGTGGTTGATCTGTATCCCCCCCCCCCCCCAACTGCCCAACTACAAGTGCACATGGTGCCACGCAAATGAGTACACATTACCATGGTTGTGTTGCTTTATGCAGAGTCTGACAGGTGGCACCAGCTGTTAAAGACTCAAATGTAAGCCATGCTTGCGGTGTGGTTCTGCTTTTAATTTTTGCTATTCAGCAATTAAAATAAAAAAAAACAAGCATCAGGAAATGGCAGTGTTGTTTTCTGAGAGCAGAATGCGGCCTGGCCGAGTGGTGCCCAAACGGTATGAAGCCCAAAGGAGATGCATCCCTATGCTTTCTCTCCTTGTTAGGAACCTTCCCCTTACCGCTAATCCGGTCCCTACCAGGCGCGGTACCTATTCCTACTCTACCAACTAACAAAATGCACGCCAAGCCTGGGAGCCAGCACATTAAAAAGGCTTTGCCTGACCCAAGATGGCGCTGGGGGTCACATGAGTTAAAAGCATCCAATAGGATAACATCCCAGTGACCCAGGAAACCATAGAAGAGTACTGTTCCTCTTGACTTACTCTCTAACAACAGTGTTGCTGCAGCAGCGCACCACCTGCAGTGGAGAAAGTAGACTGCACCCGTCTAAAAACCTCCGACTGTGTCTTTTTTACTGTTGCCTCTGTCTTCCTGTCCTGGGGACGAACGTATCTCCCAATTTTTTATAGGCGACACAAGGACAGTGAACTTCCTAGAAGAGTAACATTCAGTAATAAAAACCTGAGAGAATGTTTAAGTCTAAAAGTCTGGGCTAAAACTATGTAGGTTCTCGGTTCTTTTGCCTTGACTCTCAGAACAACCCCCACTGACATACCTGGTTGAGCAAATGGTTACTGCACTGCTACTAGGAGCACAAATATAGATACTCTGGGCCAGATTCACAAAAGAGATACAACGGCATATCTCCTGATACGCCGTTGAATCTCTGAGATACGATTGTCGTATCTATGCGCCTGATTCATAGAATCAGGCTACGCATAGATAGCCCTAAGATCCGACAGGTGTAAGTGACTTACACCGTTGGATCTTAGTCTGCAATTCTAGGCCGGCCGCTAGGTGGCGATTCCATTGCGGTCGGCGTAGAATATGCAAATGACTAGTTATGCCGATTCACGAACGTCCGCTTTGCCCGTCGCTCTAAATTTACGTTGTTTCCGTAGAGATACGTCGCGTAAAACTAAGGCTGCCCTCTAGGTGGTCTAGCCAATGTTAAGTATGGCCGTCGTTCCCGCGTCGAAATTTGAAATTTCACGTCGTTTGCGTAAGTCGTCCGTGAATAGCGCTGGACGCCATTTACGTTAACATCGAAACCAATGACGTCCTTGCGACATTTAGCACAATGCACGTCGGGCAATTTTAGGGACGGGGCATGCGCAGTACGTTTGGCGCGGGAACACGCCTAATTTAAATGGTCCCCGCCCCATTTGAATTAGGCGGGCTTGCGCCAGGCGAATTTACGCTACGCCGCCGCAAGTTTACAGGTAAGTGCTTTGTGAATCAAGCACTTACGCTGTAAACTTGCGGCGGTGTAACGTAAATGGGATACGTTACGCCACCGCAGCGTAACGCATTTGTATGTGAATCTGGCCCTCTGCATACAACTAATGTTCAGTATCATAAAAGCAAACATCAGGCTGGTTAGAGGTAAATGAAATAATAAGGTTTTCCTGTGCTTGGAAAACCTTATATTTATAAACCACAGCAGTGCTCACTGGTATCCAGACACAATATCACTTAAAGCAAGTGAATACAAATTGTGATGCCCTATATCTTTATTTTTGAAATTATCCCTGGTCCTAGAACAAAAGTCTTCTACTGTATGTTTTGGCATATTAGATCTTTTGAAGACTATATTAAAGGGGTTGTAAAGGTTTGTTTTTTATTTTCTAAATAGGTAGTGCATTGTTGGTTCACTTACCTTTTCCTTCGATTTCCCTTCAAAATGTTTTTTTTTCTTTGTCTGAATTTCTCACTTCCTGTTTCTCCTCAGTAAGCTTGCCCCCATCATCCGAGCAGTGCTAAGTCAGCCAGAACAGCTTACTAAATATCTAACTGAGGAGGAACAGGAAGTGAGAAATTCAGACAAAATAAACAAAGAAAGAAAACATTTAGAATGGAAATCGAAGGAAAAGGTAAGTGAACCAACAATGCACTAGCTTAAGGGAACCTATTTAGAAAATAAAAAACAAAACCTTTACAACCCCTTTAAAGAGGATATGAATCCCCTAGGCTTAGGCCGGGTACACACGGACAAACATGTACGGTGAAAGCGGTCCGTCGGACCGTTTTCACCGTACATGTCTGCCAGAGGGCTTCTGTACGATGGTTGTACACACCATCGTACAGAAGTCCGCGCGTAAACAATACGCGGGGCGTGTCCGCGGTGTCGCCGTGTCGATGACGCGGTGTCGCCGCGACAATGACGCGGCGACGTGGGCGGCCCGCCTTTAAAATGCTTCCACGCATGCGTCGAAGTCATTCGACGCATGCGAGGGACGGCGGGCGCCTGGACATGTACGGTAGGTCTGTACTGACGACCGTACATGTCCGAGCGGGCAGGATTCCAGCGGACTGTTTTAAAACAAGTCCAGGAATATTTGTCCGCTGGGAAAAGGCCCGGCGGGCAAATGTTTGCTGGAATTCGGCCCGCTCGCGCCCACACACGACCAAACATGTCTGCTGAAACTGGCCCGCGGACCAGTTTCAGCAGACATGTTTGGTCGTGAGTATGGGGCCTTAAGAGACCAAATCTTTCCTACTTTGGAGGGTTTGGACTCTGCATTCAAATTGGAATGGGATTTTTTTTTACACATACCTGTTCCAATGATATGATGCAATTACTCATTACTGAATATAGGAAATGCTCTGAGGTCTTATATAAGAATATAAATGTTATTTGTTTGCAGTTACAGACTCATAAAACCCATAAATCATTTTCAGTAAAGGAGAATAAACTTAAAAAAATTGGAAAGCTTTAACAAGGAAGTTCTGATTAAAAGGGATAACAAGTTTGTCAGGGACAGAAATGCCTTTTAAGTGAACAAGGCATATAGATAGAACCATGGCCAACAATATAGGAACAATAGATTTATGCATAAAAAGGAACATTATTCTGTCATTTCTCAATCTTCCTCCATTCTATTCTCTCTTTCATCACAGGTGTCCTCTAAAAGCATGAAGACATCATGCACCAATCGGAGCACCAATCACAAGGACAAAAAACAAATAATGAGACCTCACTTGGGTGTTCTTCTACGATACCTATGGTACCAGGTAAGGTGCCAACTTTGGTGATGGGGTTCATCTGCTTCTATACCAACACAAAAACATGGGATGAGCTTGATGTCTCACCCTGAAGCCCCATACACACTATCAGTTTTCCTGACGGTTTTCTCTTCAGGTTTACCAAAACCATCTAATATGAGGTCAAACCTCTAGAGTTTCAATTTGTATGCAATCAGGCAGGCCCTTGTACTACATGGTTTTGGTAAACCTGATGAGAAAACTGACAGGAAAACTGATAGTGTGTATGGGGCTTAATACAAGATCTCAGACTATACAGGGAATGGATAGATCTGATCCTTCCACTTTTGTGGAAGCACTTTTAACCACTTCAAAGCCAACACATGCATCTAAAATGCAGAACCACGGAAGGATTCATCAGCACCTAATCTAGATGCGGTTGAATCCCAACAGGTTTTTGAACATAGTTAATCTTTTTTCCTACACACTTTCTTTTGATGAAACTCAGGTACTTCACAAGAGTCTTATGCCGCATACACACGATCGGTTCGTCTGATGAAAACGGTCTGATGGACCGTTTTGATCGGATGAACCGATCGTGTGTACGCAGGATTAGTTTCTGTCCTAACGAGAATATTGACCAATTGGAATTTGGCAAGGATCTGCAATTGTTTCCACAAAAGCTGATCCTTATGAACATGTATCACAAACCAGGTGTACAAACAGACCTACCGCCCAGAGAGAATAGAGCATTTGACCAGCTGGTCTCCCTTTTGAAGGAGAGCGACACAGCAGATCTCATTGATCTACCTAAGATTATTTCTCTTTCTGAGGAAGTCAACACCAGTTCAATTCAAGATCCTACCTTTGGATCAAAATTCAAAGAAAAAATCAGCCCAGTTTCCAGCTCCCAGCTCCAACCCCAATATTTTGACTTTTTTGAGGTTGGTGAATGGGGAAATTGATAAATTAAATATTCATTCCCCCAGAGTGACTAACATTAACAATCTGGAAACGGAGGCATTGAGACAACTCACTGAAAACACCACTATTACAATCAAGCCAGTGGACAAGGGAGGGAATATTATCCTTATGGACAATACTAAATAAATAGCTATGTACAATAAAATCTTGAAAAATAAGAATTGGTATCAAAAAATTATGATCAACATAGTAGAAAAATGTAATCAAGAATACTATCAATTAGTTGATTTGGCATATTTCAACAATACCATTACAAAAACCACATGGGAATACATTAGAACCAATTTGCCGATTGTATCCACATTCTATTCCCTCCCTAAAATCCATAAGAATGCCCCTCAACCCCTCTGGAAGACCAATCATAACGGGTAGAGGATCGCTCAGCGAGAATACAAGTCGCTTAGTTTATGAACATTTAAAACCGCATGTTATGTGTTTGCAATCTCACATGAAAGGCACAATTAATTTTCCTTCAGAATATTGATAACATTACAATTTCAGAGAATGCTTATCTTGTGACAATCGATGAGGAAGCTTTGTATAGCTACATTCCCCATGACAAGGGAATGGCAGCTATAAAACATATCTATCAAAGAGGAGACGAGGATTGGGGCTATAACGAGTTCATCCTGTCTCTTCTGGATTACTTATTACATCATAATGTCTTTATTTTCAATTGTTCCCACTACCTCCAGGTGCAGGGGGTAGCTATGGGGACATGCTGTGCCCCATCTTATGCCCACCTGTACCTGGGGGAGTGGCAGCAGATGTTCCTCACTGACAAGGCCTTGTCGATATACACTGACCATTTCCTTTAAGGCCCCGTACTCACGACCAAACATGTCTGCTGAAACTGGTCCACGGACCAGTTTCAGCAGACATGTTTGGCCGTGTGTAGGCACGAACGGACCATTTTTGGGCGGATCGGACAGGTTTCCTGGACTTGCTTTAAAACAGTCCGCTGGAAACCTGTCCCCCCGACATGTACGGTCGTCTGTACAGACCTACCGTACATGTCCGGCCGCCCGCCATCCCTCGCATGCGTCGAATGACTTTGACGCATGCGTGGAAGCATTTTAAAGGCAGGCCGCCCACATCGCCGCGTCATTGTCGCGGTGACACCGCGTCATCGACGCGGCGACACCGCGGACACGCCCCGCGTATTGTTTACGCGCGGACTTCTGTTCGATGGTGTGTACAGCCATCGAACAGAAGTCCCCGGGCAGACATGTCCGATGAAAACGGTCCGCGGACCGGTTTCATCGGACATGTCTGCTCGTGAGTACTCTGCCTTAGGGTTTAGGTATATCGATTACATTTTTGTCATGTGGGATGGCTCTCTGGAGTTGCTGTCTGGAGACAATGAGTAGAAATGAATTTAACTTGACATTTACCATTTTCTTCCAGTGCTGATCAGGTCTCCTTTCTCAGCGTGGTGGTCTCTAGGGGAGATGATGGCACCCTCTGCAGCAGTCTGTACCATAAAGCCACGGCAGACAACACAATATTGCATGCCTCAAGCTTTCACTCGCAGTCCTTAGTGAGATCGATACCTTACAGCCAATATCTCAGAGTGAGGCGGAACTGTACTAATAATGATACTTATGCGGTGGAGGCTGGCAAATTGCAGGACAGACAGTTGCAGAGGGGTTATTCCCATACATCTCTCAAGAAATCCTTCAGACGTGCCACACTACACACTAGACATGATCTTTTGTACTCTCAAAAATTCCCAAGTCAGGACAATCCCTTGAGAATTATCACTAAGTATTGTAACCAGCATGTCGAGATTATGAAAATTGTTTCCAAATGTTGGCATGTGTTAACAATGGACTCATCTCTGGGTTGTTTGATTACAGAGGTTCCACTCTTCACGTTTAAGAGAGCAACTTCTATCGCCCCCAAACTAGCGAAAAGTGAATTCAAAAGTGACCTGGGTATTGAACATTGTAAGTACAGAGGCACCTTCATGTGTGGTTTGTGCGGTTACTACAAATACATTTATACGAATAAGAAACCAATTCTACCGGATGGCAGGGTCTTCAGACCCAGACACTTTGCGAACTGTAGGACATTTGGGGTGATCTATATGCTGAGGTGTGATTTTGGCTGCTTTTATGCTGATAAGACCAAGCTCGAGTTTTGGAAACGAGCCTACCATCATATTAAAAGCATGCAGACATGCAATCCTGATCTACCTTTGGGCAGACATATAATCACTGTCCACCAGGGAAAATTGCCTAGGATCAAATTTTTGCTCTTGGATCGCATCCATCCCAGCTCCAGAGGAGGAGACTGGAACAAAGGTCTCCTCCAGCTGGAGCTGCATTGGATATACACCTTGAGGGCTACATATCCACCGGGACTCAACGAGGCTGTCTGTTTTAAGCCATTCCTCAAGGGTTTTGCTTCAGGGGAACTTTCCCCTGTTTTCCTTTTTTATTTTGTTTTTTAATAACTCTTTTTCTTTTTTCTCTTTTGATCTGCTACATATTTATATAACAAATACCTTTTGCTCATGTCTTGCCTGTGTTTTCATATGTCTTTTGCTGCATATCTTGATGTACACACTGTCACATGCAGTCTCGGTCTCTCTGGTTGCGATTTGGTTCAGTTGCTACATTTTACATTTTCACAAATGTTCTGTTTTTTTCATTTTTAGTCACCCGTTTTTTGTTTAACTGCTTTGCAGTGATATATGGGATATTAGACACATTCATACAATTTTTAATTCCCATTTGCCTCTAACGACTGGATCCTTCTGATCTGTCCTTTTCTTTATTTATGCTTTTGGCTTAGCCCTATATGCCCGACATGGCAAAGACGCTCTTTTTAGGGCGCTTTTCAGGTGTTGGCTGGCCTCTGACATTTCCATCCGGCACTCCCCATTGTTTCCGTGTTGACCGCTTTGTTGGTCTCCTGGAAACTCTTCCGTGCCGGTGGGATGTACAAAAGGACGTCAATTTTGTTTGGGAGCCATGGTCAGTTAAAGCGATGCAGTGCCGGAAGGGGGTATATGTGCCCAGTAAGCAAG
Organism: Rana temporaria; assembly: GCF_905171775.1. Taxonomy (NCBI): domain Eukaryota; kingdom Metazoa; phylum Chordata; class Amphibia; order Anura; family Ranidae; genus Rana; species Rana temporaria. The sequence continues at coordinate 185,487,351 of NC_053492.1, forward strand.
TGGTTAAAGAAAGTGAATACAAATTGTGATGCCCTATATCTTTAAAACAAAAATTAAAAAAAGGATATAAAACAAAAATTATGTGGCATTGTTTCTTTAAAACAGACACTTTGCGAACTGTAGGACATTTGGGGTGATCTATATGCTGAGGTGTGATTTTGGCTGCTTTTATGCTGATAAGACCAAGCTCGAGTTTTGGAAACGAGCCTACCATCATATTAAAAGCATGCAGACATGCAATCCTGATCTACCTTTGGGCAGACATATAATCACTGTCCACCAGGGAAAATTGCCTAGGATCAAATTTTTGCTCTTGGATCGCATCCATCCCAGCTCCAGAGGAGGAGACTGGAACAAAGGTCTCCTCCAGCTGGAGCTGCATTGGATATACACCTTGAGGGCTACATATCCACCGGGACTCAACGAGGCTGTCTGTTTTAAGCCATTCCTCAAGGGTTTTGCTTCAGGGGAACTTTCCCCTGTTTTCCTTTTTTATTTTGTTTTTTAATAACTCTTTTTCTTTTTTCTCTTTTGATCTGCTACATATTTATATAACAAATACCTTTTGCTCATGTCTTGCCTGTGTTTTCATATGTCTTTTGCTGCATATCTTGATGTACACACTGTCACATGCAGTCTCGGTCTCTCTGGTTGCGATTTGGTTCAGTTGCTACATTTTACATTTTCACAAATGTTCTGTTTTTTTCATTTTTAGTCACCCGTTTTTTGTTTAACTGCTTTGCAGTGATATATGGGATATTAGACACATTCATACAATTTTTAATTCCCATTTGCCTCTAACGACTGGATCCTTCTGATCTGTCCTTTTCTTTATTTATGCTTTTGGCTTAGCCCTATATGCCCGACATGGCAAAGACGCTCTTTTTAGGGCGCTTTTCAGGTGTTGGCTGGCCTCTGACATTTCCATCCGGCACTCCCCATTGTTTCCGTGTTGACCGCTTTGTTGGTCTCCTGGAAACTCTTCCGTGCCGGTGGGATGTACAAAAGGACGTCAATTTTGTTTGGGAGCCATGGTCAGTTAAAGCGATGCAGTGCCGGAAGGGGGTATATGTGCCCAGTAAGCAAGTGGTTAAAGAAAGTGAATACAAATTGTGATGCCCTATATCTTTAAAACAAAAATTAAAAAAAGGATATAAAACAAAAATTATGTGGCATTGTTTCTTTAAAACAAACACTAATGAAATCCTAAATAAGACATGCTCCAATATATCATCAAAAGTCTCTGTAAGCATGTACTGTATGTACAATACTTGTTATCAGTGAAACAGTGTAAAATAAAGTTGATGAAATATACAAAAAAATGATATATCCATCCTGTGCTAAATCAGTGTAAAAGAAAAGTCTCATCAAAAAACTTTAAGTTGTCCTCCTACGTGCTATGCTCCACCGTCTTATATGAATAAGCCTCTTACCAAAAAATGGAGGTAAGTTTGCACCCTACATTACCAAGCTTGCAGGTGTGAAAAAAGCTCTTTCTACACAGGTACTCCAGTTTTAAGAAAGACATCATTGCAAACAAGTATTCTGGTTATAAGGTATTCCAATATAAGCAGGAGGAAAACAGAAGAGGAATCCATAGTGTACTGTATGTAGTATCCTAAAACGCAATTTAATTATTTATAAAAGAAAAGGGTACTCACAATTGTTAATGAAAAACAAGTATAAAAAACGCATAACATATTTGCTTTGTTTTTGTTTTAAAGATACAGTACAACACAATTTTTGTTAAATTAACCCAATATAGTATATTGTCACGGGTTGCAGTCAATAGCATTATGCACATAAATGAGAAAGTAAAGGATTAGGTCAATCACAGTTCACTAGGCTATAGCATCAGAGAATGGTGTTCTATCCTGCTAAATTAGAGAAAATCTTCTCTTCTTCTCACTTCCTTTTCTTCTGTCTGTAACTCCACACAGTAATGCAAGGCTTTCTCCCTGGTGTGGAGTGTCGTGCTGGCTCCCTCCCTTGGACTACAGGAGAGTTAGGACGCCCACTAACACACAGCTTCTTTCTCTATCTGCAACGTAGAGAGCGTCCTAACTCTCCTGTAGTCCAAGGGAGAGGGGGAGCACGACACTCCACACCAGGGAGAAAGCCTTGCATTACTGTGTGGAGTTACAGACAGAAGAACAGGAAGTGAGGATTTATCAGAAGAAATAAGGACATTTAAAAGCAAAATCGAATTTTTTACCTTTACAACCCCTTTAAACCTGCTCCCACCCCAATTCTAAGCCCTATACCAACTATCCTGTAAAGAAAAGATGTGTATACATACCTAATCTAAGGGTGCTTTGGTGCAGTTATGTGATTGACTCCCAACGCAGCCTTCAGGGGAGAGCAGGGACAGCAGACAACAGGTGCCTCATAGTAAGTCTATAGGCGACATCACTACCCAGGCTCTGCAGATGTTGTCCACTGTCTTTTCTCTCCCCTGAAGCTGGCTTCTGGGGAAATCACATGACTGGAGCAGAACGCCCTCAGATTAGGTAAATACAGTAAAACCTTGGATTGCGAGCATAATTCGTTCCAGAAACATGCTTGTAATCCAAAGCACTTGTATATCAAAGCATTTTTTTTACAGGGTATAAAAGAGAAGAGAGGCACCTCTACGTATAGCAATTAGTTGCTAAATGTTGTACCTTCATTAAATGTAACCATATTGCTACACTTGGAGGCTCCTCTCTTCTCTTTTATACTCAGTTGTAAAATGACACTACTCTTATATCAAGACATCACTTGTATATCAAGGCAAAATGTATTAAACATTTTTGCTCATCTTGCAAAACGCTCTCAAACCAAGTTACTCTCAAACCAAGGTTTTACTGTATAAGCATCTTTCCTTCAGTGGTGGCTGCTGCTCAAAATTTTTGGGGGGCCCAAACAAACTGAAAAATACTGAAAAAAACATCAATTGCAGCCTTACTCTGCCCATCAAATGCAGCCACTGTGCCATCAATTGCAGTCACTGTGCCCATCATATGCAGCCACTTGTGCCCCACTATATGCAGTCACTTGGGCCCATCAAATGCAGCCACTTGTGCTCATCAAATGCAGCCACTGTGCCCATCATATGCAGCCACTTGTGCCCATAAAATGCAGCCACTTGTGCTCATCACATTTAGCCACTTGTGCCCATCATATGCAACCTCTTGTGCCCCATCAAATGCAGCCACTTGTGCCCATCATATGCAGCCACTTGTGCCCATCAAATACAGCCACGTGTGCCCATCATATGCAACCACTTGTGCCCCATCAAATGCAGCCACTTGTGCCCATCATATGCAGCCACTTGTGCCCATCATATGCAGCCACTTGTGCCAGTCAAATGCCACCACTTGTGCCACATCAAATGAAGCCACTTGTGCCCCATCAAATGCAGCCAATTGTGCCCATCATATACAGCCACTTGTGCCCATCAAATGCAGCCACTTGTGCCCAGCATATACAGCCACTTGTGCCCATCAAATGCAGCCACTTGTGCCCCATCAAATGCAGCTATTTGTGCCCCATCAAATGCAGCCACTTGTGCCCATCAAATGCAATCATTGGTGCCCATCAAATGCAGCCACTTGTGCCCATAAAATGCCGCCACTTGGGTCCATCAAATGGCGCTACTTGTACCCATCAAATGCCGCCACTTGTGGCCATTAAAGGCCCCCACTTGTGCTCATCATATGCAGCCACTTGTGCCCAAAAAATGCTGCCACTGTGCCCCCCACCCACCTGCTGTCTGCCCAGCACTTACCCCATCTTGGTGGTGGGTCAGGCAGTGGGTGACGGCGGTGAGCTGTGGGACGGCAATTCTGTGTTAGACGGAGGCAATTCAGTGTTATAATTTCTAACATATCTGGGTGGACAGCGAGCGCAATGCTCTGCGGTCCAAGTTTTAGAAGCCTATTAGAGACTATGGCTCTAATCAGGTGCTTCAAATAAACACACCCGCCGCTGGAATTCAGGCGTCTGGTGTCCAAAAAAGGTCTGAATGCCTGAATAGGGGGTAGCGCCCATGGATAGATTTATGCAATGCATGAATCTATTCATTAGTCATAGAGGGGGGTGGCTGGAGAGAGGGGGCGGTGCCCATGAGGCCTTAATGGCCGCACCGCTTTCCTTTACAGGACAGTTAGTATAGGGCTGAGAGTGGGAGCAGGTTTATCTTATATTTAGGAGCAGCCGGTCCATAAGGGGCACAGGGGTGCTGCCCCCCTAGTTTGCATGCGGGGAGCCGGTATCAGGACAGGATTCAGGACAGGAGGCAGATTAGGCTGGCCTGGGAGAAGCCAAATAAGTAGCAGCTCCGCGACCGCGGAGGGGTAAGTGTGTACTGGGGGGGGGGGGGTGTTTGTTTTCTGCCACCCCCAAAAAAAGTTTAGCACCAGCTGCCACTGCTTAGATTGTAATAGCCCAGACTTCCACTTTAACTTTCTTCACTGTATTCAAAACAAAAAAAATATATTTATTTGGGTTCCGGCTTTATGCTTTCAACGTCATGTTATTTAGTCTTGTATTACATTTTTGCATGCTTGATATCAATAAGGAGGAAATGCCAGTAGAATATTAATTTGATAAGTGGTTCAAATGAAATTATAATATAAGAACAAATGTTATCACTACACAAACCTTTATTATATTTCTTCAGAATAAGATTTGATAACACTAATGCGTCCACTTGACTGGCTTCCCTTAGAGTTTACAGTAAAGGGTCAGTTCTCTTTGGCTGTAGAGAGTAATGCGTGTAACTGAACAGGAAAGTCTTGTAAGTAATGGTTTCATTATATTTGGATGGATGCTCCTACTGCCAAACATTACATAAATAGTCTTAGGAGTCTGGGAAAGTATGTGTGACGGGTCAGAAACAACAAGACTCCTAAATAATATTTATCTTCTTCCCAACAAGGCACATTGATGCCTAAAGAGAAACTGTAAGGCCCCGTACACACGACAGAGTTTCTCGGCAGAATTCACCGAGAAACTCGGTCAAAACCCGGATTCTGCCGAGAAACTCTGTCGTCTGTACAGTTTTGGCTCGATGGAGCCGCCAAGGAGCTCGACGAGAAAATAGAGAACATGTTCTCTATTTTCTCGTTGTTCTATGGGAGAAGGCGGCCCGCCGAGCTCCTCGGCGGCTTCATCCCAGAACTCGACGAGGCCAAAGAGAGGATTTGAATGTTGCTTAGTAGTACCTGCAAGACCCAAGGTACTAAACATTGCCCAGAGGATTTGCGTAAGGGCTCATTCACACCAAAACACGGTGCACGTTTCCTACATCGCAGGCCACTAGGGGCGTGCGCGCCCCCAACTACCGTGCACGTGCCTGGCGGGCGCGATTGCCGCCGGGCACATGCAATCGCTCGTTACAGAGCGGGGACCGGGAGCTGTGTGTGTGTGTGTAAACACACAGCTCCCGGTCCTGTCAGGGGGAGAAATGCTGATCTTCTGTTCATACAATGTATGAACAGAAGATCAGTCATTTCCCCTAGTGAGGCCACCCCCCTACAGTTAGAACACACCCAGGGAACATACTTAACCCCTTCCCCGCCCCCTAGTGTTAACCCCTTCACTGCCAGTGGCATTTTTACAGTAAATGCATTTTTATAGCACTGATCGCTATAAAAAGGCCAATGGTCCCAAAAATGTGTCAAAAGTGTCCGAAGTGTCCGCCATAATGTCGCAGTACTGAAAAAAAACGCTATTACTAGTAAAAAAAAAAATATTAACAAAAATGCCATAAAAATACCCCCTAATTTGTAAACGCTATAACTTTTGCGCAAACCAATCAATAAACGCTTATTGAAAATATGTAGAAGAATATGTATCGGCCTAAACTGAGGAAATTTTTTTTTTATTATATATATTTTTGGGGGATATTTATTATAGCAAAAAGTAAAAAACATTCTTTTTTTTTTTTAATTGTCGCTCTATTTTTGTTTATAGCGCAAAAACTAAAAACCGCAGAGGTGATCAAATACCACCAAAAGAAAGCTCTATTTGTGGGGAAAAAAGGATGCCAATTTTGCAATCGACAGTTAAAGCGACAGTGCCGAATCGCAAAAAGTGCTCTGGTCTTTGGGCAGCAATATGGTCCAGGGGTTAAGTGGTTAAATGAGATCCGGCCCTTAGGGTGTAATGATTGAAAAATCAGGACACAAATCAGTAGACAAAGGAGTTAATTTACAAAACCATTAGAGCATGTTCCCTATGTTTACTTAGCTTAGAGAGCTGAGATGACTCTGTAATTCACTTCAGTCATGTGCAACCATTGCAGATGGTGGGGAATTCAAAGTACTGTATATACTTGAGTATAAGCCGACCCGAGTATAAGCCGAGGCCCTAATTTTACCACAAAAAACTGTGAAAACGTATTGCCTCGAGTATAAGCTGAGGGTGAGAATGCAGCAGCTGTAAGCTGTAAGCGGAAAAGAGGGTTAACAATGCCAATTTGCAGCTTCACTGTGCCCATTTGCAACCTTACTGTGCCCATTCTCACTGTGCCCATTGCAGCCTTACTGTGCCCATTCTGACTGTGCCCATTGCAGCCTTGCTGTGCCCATTCTCACTGTGCCCATTCTCACTGTGCCCATTGCAGCCTTACTGTGCCCATTGCAGCCTTACTGTGCCCATTGCAGCCTTACTGTGCTTATTCTCACTGTGCCCATTGTAGCCTTACTGTGCCCATTTTCACTGTGCCCATTGCAGCCTCAGTGTACCTGTATTCTTGACAGGCTTGCGGGCATCCATTTTTCAAAAGTCACGGCTTCCTCCTGGTCCCATTTGTTTCGTGATAGTCAGTGTACCTGTCGGGTCGTGAGGGGTCAATTTTTTTTTAAAGTCGCGGCTTCCTCCTGGTCCGTGATAGGCATTTGACACTGTTCAGCTACCACCTGTCACGGAGGTCCTCTCATCCTCTGACTTTTGAAAAATGTACGCCCGCGAACCGACAGGTACACTGACGCAAGTATTAGGCGAGGGGGCTATTTTCTGCCCTAAAAAAGGGCTGAAAAACTTGGCTTATACTCGAGTATATACGGTAAATACAGTTGTGTCTTATTTATTAGGCCAAGTGAACATTCACTTGGCTAAGTGAACAGCCTGTACTTCTTTAGGGCAATTTCACATCAGTCCGCAGTGGGGAAAACCTGCATACTGTGCACATTTCTCAAACTGCGTTAAAAATGCCTTGCAGTTGCAATCTGCAGCAGGTGTCACTGTAACAGTGGGTGTCAGGACACAAACGCAGTGCATTTGCCTGCACTGGATCACATGATACAGTTTTATTAAGTAGTGTGTGCATTACTTGTGGTCTGGTGCAATTTTAGCCCATTCAAATGAATGGGCTGAAATTGCACTGCATCTAGATTGTATTTGAATGCCAAGGAATACGGTGTGAACCAGCCCTTAGTCAGTCAAATCCAAAATCTAAGATACCACTAGATATGGGGTGCAATATTACCTGCATGTATCTTCTTGGACAACACATACATTTTCCCCCGAAAAAAAAAGCCCTACTCGAAAATAAGACCTAGCATGAGTTTCTGGGATGGCTGTAATATAAGCCCTACCCTGAACATAAGCCCTAGTTAAAGTCCTTCAGTTCAGTAAAAAGATTATATAATGTGCAGTGTGTCTCCTTGTGTAAATTTATTGTGGAAAATACTGCATTTACAGCGCCACTCATATGAACCGCCAGAGCTCCTACTGGCTGACTACAGCAGCCCCTCCGTCTGTAGTGCTCGGAGCAGGCTGACGTCAGCGGGGATCTATGTATTGTCGCCGGCGCCGCTGCCGCCCACTATTCAGATGGTCGACCCCCAGGTGAGCGCCGGCCATCTGAATAACAGCAGTTGGTTGGTTTTGGAAGTGTCTATCAGAGCCAGCGGCTCTGATAGGTTTTCCAATTACAGCCTGTTGGCTCTAATCGGCTTCCAAATAGTTAACCAGATGACGCACAGGGTGTGCGTTCCCTGGTTAACACTGACACGCGTCTCAGCCAATCAGGTTCACCGGGTCTGGTTACCGTAACCTGATTGGCTGAAGCGTCATCGAGGGCGGGAGAAGACATCGAGGGACAGTGGAGGGAGGATGGCTGACCGGAGAAAGGTAAGTGCCGGGCGGGGGGCAATCTGGTGGTATTTGAGGGGGCAATCTGGCAGCATTTTACAGGGCAAACTGGCGGTTTTTGAGGGGACAAACAGGCAGCAATTGATGGGCACAGTGGCGACAATTCATGGCATGGCACAGTGGCGACAATTCATGGCATGGCACAGTGGCGACAATTAATGGCACAGTGGCTGCATTTGATGGCATGGCACAGTGGCGACAATTGATGGGCACAGTGGTGACAATTGATGGACACAGTGGCGACAATTGATGGGCACAGTGGCTGTATTTGATGGCATGGCAAAGTGGCGACAATTGATGGCACAGTAGCTGGGTTTGATGGCATGGCACAGTGGCTGCATTTGATGACATGGCACAGTGACAATTGATGACACAGTGGCTACAATAGATGGCACAGTGGCGATAATTGATGGCATGGCACAGTGGCGACAATTGATGGCACAGCACAGTGGAGACAATTGATGACACGGCACAGTGGCGACAATTGATAGCATGGCACAGTGGCGACAATTGATGGCATGGCACAGTGGCGACAATTTATGGGTACAGTGGCTACAATTGATGGGCACAGTGGCGATAATTGATGGGCACAGTGGCTACATTTGATGGCACAGTGGTGACAATTGATGGGCACAGTGGCTGCGTTAGATGGGCACAGTGGCTGCAATTTATGGGCACAGTGGCTGCAATTGATGGACACAGTGAGGCTGCCATTGTTTGTTTTTTTTGTTCGTTTGTTTGCGCCCCCCCACAAATTTTGAGCACCAGCCAACACTGCTCTGGCAGGTCATGTGGGTGCCCAGCGGCGCTGTAAATAAGATATTTTCCACAATAAAGTTACACAAGGGGGCACACTGCACATTAAATCATCTTTTTACAGAACGGATTACATTATTTTACAAGAACTTTAACTAAGGTTTATTTTTGGGATTACAGAATTTCATAATGCTGATTCCTGAGCTGACAGGGGGAGAGGGGAGAAAAGACAGGGGACACATGAACTTTTTTGTACATGCTGTAAATAAATAAGGCATCCCCTAAAAATAAGCCCTAGTGGGTTTTTTGTAGCCCAAATTATTATAAGACCCAGTCTTATTTTTATGGAAACACGGTAGTAAACACTCCTCCTCTCGCAGTGGTAAAGTCCTGACTGCCACCAGAGACACTAAAGCTGATTGTATATATAAATATTTTATATAAATGTTTCTTTTTATTTTCTAAATTAGGGTTCACAGCAGGGTTCTAAGGCTTAGGTAAAAATATGGTTATAGCAAAAGCACATGCATCTAAGTGCAATAGGTGTCGACCAGATTAGAATTGATTGCACTTAAATATGAAGACTAAGGCCCGGATTCACGTAGAATTGCGTATCTTTGTGCGGGCGTAACGTATCCTATTTACGTTACGCCTCCGCAACTTTTACAGGCAAGTGCCGTATTCTCAAACGAAAGTTGCGGCGGCGTAGCTTAAATAGGCCGGCGTAAGCCCGCCTAATTCAAATGTGGTAGATGCGGGCGTGTGTTATGTAAATTTTATGTGACCCCACGTAAATGACGCTTTGCGCCGTCCGTGAAAGTATCCCAGTGCGCATGCTCCAAATAAACCCACAAGAAGCCAATGCTTTCGACGTGAACGCAAATGATGCCCAGCCCTATTCGCGAACGACTTACGCAAACGACGTAAAATTTTCAAAATTCGACGCGGGAACGACGTTCATACTTAACATTGGTACGCCTCATCTACGCCTCATATAGCAGGGGTAACTTTACGCCGGGAAAAGCCTAACGTAAACGGTGTATCTGTACTGCGTCGGCCGGGCGTACGTTAGTGAATTGGCGTATCTAGCTGATTTACATATTTCTAGGCGGAAATCAGCGTACACGCCCCTAGCGGCCAGCGTAAATATGCAGTTAAGATACGACGGCGTAAGAGACTTACGCCGGTCGGATCTAATACAAATCTATGCGTAACTGATTAGAATCAGGCGCATAGATACGACGGCTCGGACTCAGAGTTACGACGGCGTATCTGGAGATACGCCGGCGTAACCCGTATGTGAATCCGGACCTAAGCTCTTTAAATAGATTTTGACTACGCTGGCCGTAACAAGGATGTGAGCCATTTACTGAAACAGTTTTCCGAGGCCCTTTGAAGTGACTAAGTTCCACTATCATTTTATTATTATATATAAAAAGAAAGGAAGGAAACTAAAAGAATAAGAATTATAACGTGCTGAAGTGGTTTTAAAATGTCAAGGTGACTCTCAAATCTAGTAGTAGTTATTGCAAGTAAGTAAGTAAGTAAGTAACTTTAACCACTTCAGCCTGCGGACCATTTGGCTGCCAAAATGACTGGGCCACTTTTTGCAATTCGGCATTGCGTCGATTTAACTGACAATTGCGGTCGTGCGACGTGGCTCCCAAACAAAATTGACGTCACCTCTGCGGTTTCTATTTTTTGCTCTATAAACAAAAATAAAGCAAATTTTTTCTCAGTTTAGGTCGATACGTATTCTTCTTCATATTTTTGGTAAAAAAAAATCGCAATAAGCGTATATTGATTGGTTTGCGCAAAAGTTATAGCATCTACAAAATATGGGGTAGTTTTATAGCATTTTTATTATGATTTTTTTTTTACTTGATTTTTATCGTGACTGCGACATTATGGCGGACACATCGGACACTTTTGGCGCTATTTTGGAACCATTCACATTTATACAGTGATCAGTGCTATAAAAACGCACTGATTACTGTGTAAATGTGACCGGCAGTGAAGGGGTTAACCACGAGGGGGCGGGAAGGGGTTATGTGTGTCCTAGGGAGTGATTCTAACTGTTAGGGGGCTGGGCTTACTGTTACATGTCACTGATCGCTGCTCCCGATGAGAGGGAGCAGACGATCAGTGACATGTCACCAGGCAGAATAGGGAGACTGCAGCGGGCGTGCGAGACCGCAGCGGGCGCGCGCGCTCGCCCGCTAGGGGGCAGGTTTAAAGCAATGTATATATACGTTGCTTTGCCTGCCCGTGCAATTCTGCCGACGTATATCTACGTGAGGCAGTCGGCAAACGGTTAACGGAGCACAGCAGGATTATACCTCTGTATCGCTATCTTTACAAGCCTTGGGGGGAGCATTTGGGGAGTGGTAAAAACACAGCTCAACCACACAGTTTTACCTCCCACCCAATCACAGGTGTTAACAGAGCCAAAGAGTGAGAGCTGTTCCATCATTATAATAGGGTAACCTCAATGGACAATTTAGCTGCAAACAAGATTCTTCTTTAACATGGATTTCTTGCAGTTTAAATACTGGTCATGCACATACCCAGGCCCGTCGGAATCCGACAGGCAAAGCAAGCATTTGCCTGGGGCCCCCGAGCTGGCCAGGGGCCCCAGCAGGGAGGGCCCTTGCCGCACTGCTGCGTCCTTTCATGCAGTCCAGTCGGCCGTGTACCATAACCGCACGGTACAGGAGAATCAGGTTCCTGTTCCCGGCCGGACTGACAGGAAGTGCACACACTGAGTGTTCACTTCCTTTCAGTCCGGCCCCGGGAACAGCAAACTGAATCTGTACCGCGCAGTTATGGTACACGGCCGACCGGACTGCAGGAGGACGCAGTGATGCGGCAAGGGCCCTCCCTGCTGGTGCCCTGTGCGGACACCAACATCCGCCTGCGTGTGAGGATAGAGGTAAAACCAACCCCCCCCCCCCCCCGCTTCTAAAAAAAAAAACTGAAATGAGGGACACCTATTAGCAAAAGTATGTAGGCATAGGACACACCCCCTGCCATACCCTTAAAGGAGAATTATACAAAACAAATGATTAATAAATCTCACAAGTGCATTTTTGTACCACTTTATTGGCTTTTAACATTTACAAATGCAGCAATTTAGTAATTGGATGAAAGGTTTAGCACTGGGAAACACTTTATGAAAGATAATAAGTGCATTTTATATACAATTAAATAGATCAAAATGAGGGACTAATGAGGAGGAAAGAGGGACAGAGGTTCCTCGAAATCACAGTTGGGAGATATGGTCATGTAGGATACTTGGCTTGAAAAACAAGTGGGCATATCTTCCTACCTTTCGCCATATGGCAGAATGATTTTTTTGTTACCATTCTCTACCTTGCCTAGATAGAAGATAGGCCTGTGCTGTTAATCATAGAACTGGTAATACAATGATATACACACACAGAACTGTAGCTAGTATGCCAGCAATTTCATACATTATTCCTTTATGTATAGAGGGTCATCATTTTTCTAGGTCACTATATTTCTAAGGCTGGGTTCACACTGATGCAAGTTTTGAATTTGCATGACAGGAGAGTGTGATTGTCTCTCAATGGAGCCGGTTCACACATCTCCGAGGTGCATTGCAAAGGGGTCCTGTGCGTCTTTGTCTCTGTTTCACGTCCGAATTCAGACAACGATTTGTCCCTGATTGGTCCCTCAAATGGAGAACAGGAATGCACAGGACCCCTGCTGTGAGCCACGTCCGCACACAGTGTGAACCAAGCCTATTGTATATATTATATATTGACATGACATTTTCACCACATGTCGGTAACAACCCATGCAATCTATACATACAAAGAAACCAAAACAAATAAGTTCAGAAATTAAATTATGTGCAATAAAATGGAATGACACAGGGAAAAATAATTTTTTTTTAAAAGCCAAGACACCAGCTGAAATCTATCAGCAGGGCCGCCATCAGGGTAATACAGGCAGTACAGGGCCCCAGATGGCAACCCCCCATTTTTTTATTTATTTTTTATGAAAAAAAAAATGTTTTAATATATTTTTATTTATTTTTTTATTAAAGGGCCAATTTTTTCTTTTTTTTAGAGGTCCAGAGGTCCCCAGGGGCCCAGAGATCCCCAGGTCCCGGATGAAAACCCCCCCTTTTTTTATAAAAAAAAAATCTTTTTTTTATATATTTTTTTATTTTTATATATATACTGTATATATATATATATATATATATATATATATATATATATATATATATATATATATATATATATATATATAATTTTTATTATTAAAGGGCCCAGAGGTCCCCAGAGCCCCAGATGGCAACCCCCCTTTTTTATAAAAAAATTATAATATTTTTTTTATATTATTTCATTTCTTTTTTTTTCTTTTTAGTTCTTTTTTTTATATATATATATATTTTTTATTAAAGGGCTCAGAGGTCCCCAGGACCCCATGTGGCAACCCCCCTTTTTTTTTATAAATGTTTATTTTTTTATTTTTTTTATATATTTTTTTTATTTTATTTTTATTAAAGGGCCCAGAGGTTTATTTTTTTATTTGTATTAAAGGGCCCAGAGGTCCCGGATGGCAACCCCCCTTTTTTTGTAATTTCTTTTTATAAAAAAAAAAAAAAAAAAAAAATATATATATATATATATATATATATATATATATATATATATATATATATTTTTTTATTAAAGGGCCCAGAGGTCCCCAGGGCCCCAGATGGCAACCCCCCTTTTTAAAAAAAAAATATATATATATATTTTTTTTATATATCTTTTTATTAACCACTTAAGGACCGCCTCCTGCACATTTACATCGGCAGAATGGCACGGCTGGGCACAAGCACGTCCTCTTTAAGTGCCAAGCCGCCTGAAGCTCCGTGACTGCGGGACCCGCGGGCCCGATCGCCGCTGGAGTCCTGCGATCGGTCCCCAGAGCTGAAGAACGGGGAGAGCTGTGTGTAAACACAGCTTCCATGTTCTTCACTGTGGCGCCAGGATCGATCGTGTGTTCCCTTTTATAGGGAAACACAATCGATGATGTCACACCTACAGCCAGACCCCCCTACAGTTAGAAACAGACATGAGGTCACACATAACCCCTTCAGCACCCCCTTGTGGTTAACTCCCAAACTGCAATTGTCATTTTCACAGTAAACAATGCATTTTTAATGCATTTTTTGCTGTGAAAATGACAATGGTCCCAAAAATGTGTCAAAATTGTCCGAAGTGTCCGCCATAATGTCGCAGTCACGACAGAAATCGCTGATCGCAGTCATTAGTAGTAAAAAAATTATTGCGATTTTTTTGACCAAAAATAGGTAGAAGAATACGTATCGGCCTAAACTGAGGAAATTATTTTTTTTTTTTATATTTTTGGGGGATATTTATTATAGCAAAAATTAAAAAATATAGAATTTTTTTCAAAATTGTCGCTCTATTTTTGTTTATAGCGCAAAAAATAAAAACTGCAGAGGTGAAAAAATACCACCAAAAGAAAGCTCTATTTGTGGGAAAAAAAGGACGCCAATTTTGTTTGGGAGCCACGTCGCACGACCGCGCAATTGTCAGTTAAAGCGACGAAGTGCCGAATCTCAAAAACTGGGCGGGTCCTTTAGCTGCCTAAAGGTCCGGGTCTTAAGTTTTAAAGGGCCCAGAGGTCCCCAGGGCCCCGAATGGCTACCCCCCTTTTTTTATATATATATTTCTTTATTTCTTCTTTTGTTTGTAAAGGGCCCCCCGCTCCCCAATTCGCGGCAGCCCCCCCGCTTCTCAGTTTCAGGCGGCAGCACCCCCCCCCCCGGTTCTCTGCTCAAGGGGGCCCATGCCTGAAGCTGTGTAAGGGGCCCCATAATTCCTGATGGCGGCCCTGTCTATCAGTAATTAGAAAGCAATCCTGCCCCATGTCAGTGCAAATTAATATCAGCTGGTTCTCAACTGATGGCCTATAAAAAGGTGTCTCATTACCAAGGTGTCACACAAGAAACATGTCATGATGGGTAAAAGCAAAGAGCTCTCTCAAGACCTTTGTAACCTTATTGTTGCAAAACAGAAGGATTTATAAACTTCTGAATGTTCCAGTGAGCACTGTTGGGGTGATAAACCGGAAGTGGAAAGAACATCATTTTACCATAAACCGGCCACGAACAGATGCTCCTCTCAAGATTTCTAACAGAGAAGTGAAAAGGATAATGAAGATGAAATGAGGGTGGACATTTCAGCAAGACAAACATCCTAAACACAAAGCCAAGCAAACTCTCAAACGGTTTTAAGAAACTTGAATCCAATAGAAACTCTATGGAAAGAACTAAAGATCGGAGTTCATTGAATAGGCCCACGGAACCTTCAAGATTTGTGAGGAAGAATGGGAAAAATCACATCTGAGAAATGCATCCAACTAGTTTCTCCATACAGGAGACATCTTGAAGCTGTCATTATCGACAAAGGATTTTGTACAAAATATTAAATACATTTCAGTTAGTGTGTTCAATACTTTTTCCCTGTGTCATTCCATTTTTTTACACACTTAATTTCTGAACTTATTTGTTTTGGTTTCTTTGTATGTATGGATTGCATGGCTTGTTACTGACACGTGGTACAAATGTTATGTCAATAGCACCTTTAGAAATATATTTACCTAGAAAAATGGTCACATGTTTAATACTTATTTTACCCGCTGTACATTTTTGTGAATGTTGGTAGACGTTCCGTGACATTGCATGCATCATATCTGGCACAAAAAAAATTCTATGGTCAATGTCTGTATGCTTTGTATAGTGAATACAATAACCAAACAGTTAGGTAGAGTAACATTGCTCTTGCAGTCCAAACCCATTGGCCCAGATTCTCGTAGGAGTTACGCCGGCGTATCTCCAGATACACCGCCGTAACTCTGAGTGTGAGGCGTCGTATCTATGCGCCTGATTCTTAGAATCAGTTAGGCATAAGTCTCTTACGCCGTCGTATCTAAGTTGCATATAAGTTGCATATAAGTTGCATATTTACACTGGCCGCTAGGTGGCGCTTCCGTTGATTTGCGCGTCGAATATGGTAATGAGCTAGTTACGCCGATTCTTAAATGTACGTGCGGCCGGCGCATTTTTTTACGTAATTTCCGTAAGGCTTTTTTGGGCGTAAAGTTACCCCTGCTCTATAAGGCGTACATGAGGCGTACCAATGTTAGGTATAGACGTCGGAACAGCGTCCAATTTTTCACGTTTTACGTCGTTTGCGTAAGTCGTCCGTGAATGGGGCTGGACGTAAGTTACGTTCACGTCGACTAGGCATTGAGCGGGCGCAATTTAATTTGAAAATTTGACGTGATACTGAGCATGCGCACGCATGCGCCGTTCAATAAAAGCGTCATTTACGTGGGGTCACATAACATTTACATACAACATGCCCCCTACCAGCCTAGTTTGAATTAGGCGGGCTTACGCCGTATCAGATACACTACGCCACCGTAACTTAGAGCGGAAGTTGTTTCTGAATACGGCACCTGCCGCTCCAAGTTACGGCGGCGTAGTGTATCTGAGATACGCTACGCCCGCCTAAAGATAGGCGTTTTTCTGAGACTCTGGGACATTGTTTCTTGTAGAAATATATATTCTTTAAAGAGTACTTAGCAACAGATATTTATATTCATGTTGCAAAAGAACACTGGACACAAAAACTTTAATTTTCATGTGTTAGATAATATAGTATGGAAAACCGCACTAAATTAATTTAAAGAGTGTTTCTCTGTAGCTGCCAGCACTACAAATGACAAAACATTGTGATCAACTAATATATAAAAAAGTTCAGCGCTTAATATCTGAAATGTGACACAGCAATGATATTCTCATGGAACCATATATCATATGGACCAATAAAGTGCAAGGTGAAAAATAACAATATCAAATGGGAAAAATTTAAAAAAGATATACGGTAGTTCACAGAGAAAAAAATATAGTTCATAGAAAAAATTTAAAATTTCCAATATGATCAAAGTGAATAAAGATGGTAGTAGTGACAGTCCATATATAGCATCCCTTAAGTGAGTATCCACCACCAAAGATGGGTATTGTGCTTACTGGAACAAGTGGACTCAGATACTGTGGAAGGCATGTGTAATCCAAACAATGGTTACAGAGGTTTTTCAGACCTCAGGACAGGATTGCCACTCACTCGATTATATTATGCATTCCGATGAACCATGTAAACATAAAAGATCCTCCACATAGTGTAAAACCGTACTTGGCAAATGTATTTAAAATGGTGGAAAACTTACCTCACATCCAAAGATCAAAAGCCTGTCATATGAGCTATCAGGGAGACACCAGCATGTATAACGCAATGGCCTTGATAGAGCATGAAACTATTTTGAAACATTTTGTCCCCAGATGATGTCTTAGCAGACGAAACACGTCAGGTCCATGAATATGTTCTTCGATAGCTACTTTGGGTGTACCAAATGCCTTTGAAATACAGGTTTTACCTTGTAGAAGTAGCAGTGACCATGCAGTATTTGGGATGCACATAGCCCGTTCCACATATGTGATCTGTGCTCTAATTTCTACAGATTGTTTTCATATCGTAGATATTTTTCTCTTTCTCTCTTGAGAAAGCATGTAGGCAGGGGTTTACTTATTGCCCCTTTAAGTAGGTTTCTGTCTTAAATCCTTCCAGGAAGTTATGTGAGTTTATTTTCCTCCTGGCAGGATCACAGATAGAGTTTAGTTAGGGTTTAGTTGACATATGGGAAGGACAGAGACTGATCTAAAGATGGGATAAGGACAAAAACAAATAATATTCTGATATTCTGCTAACCCCATGGATGGGCACCGTTGATACAAGATTTTGAGAGGTACACTATCGTATAAAGAGGACTTGTTCTGTTACTGCATGGAGGAGAATGCATCTATTTGAACTGCTAATGTTGACCACCTCACTCTTAATAAAATGGAGTTGTACCAAGTTTGTGGCAGCTTGAAATGAGTGAAGTGGATGCCTGTTACCGCTGGTGATGTAAGTTGGGACAGTTAGGCTAAGTGCTAGACCGGTGCATTTCATGAAGTACATGATACACAATGGGATATTGAATCCTGGAGAAACAACTCCAGCGCAAACCTGGTCGGGTTGGGGCAGGTAGCGGACAGGAAAAGCTGACCCTCTACATGTAGCACGCGGCAGGGGATCTGGGAGCGAATGTCCAATGGGCCTGAGGTGTTTGGCAGACTGCAACCATGAAAGAGATGTCAGGCCCGATGCAAGAAGTGCCTGCAACCATGAGAGGGCTCATTGAGTGACCAGGAGTATGGTTATTGATGTGTCTGGCAGTGTCAATTTTGGCAGCAAATTTCGATTCAGTTTTAGTCTTAGGCCTCGTACACACGACCCGACATGTCCGATGAAAACGGTCCGCGGACCGTTTTCATCGGACATGTCTGCTGGCAGAATTTGGTCTGATGTGTGTACACACCATCAGACCAAATTCCCCGCGGACAGAAAACGCGGTGACGTGGCGGCGACATAGCGGCGACGATGATTTGACGCATGCTTCCACGCATGC
Organism: Rana temporaria; assembly: GCF_905171775.1. Classification (NCBI taxonomy): domain Eukaryota; kingdom Metazoa; phylum Chordata; class Amphibia; order Anura; family Ranidae; genus Rana; species Rana temporaria. Next base: position 185,505,813 of record NC_053492.1, read on the forward strand.
GTCAAATCACTTTGACGCATGCAAGGGATTTCGGCCCAGCGGACATGTCCGATGAGTCGTACTGACCATCGGACATGTCCGACGGACAGCTTTCCAGCGGACATGTTTCTTAGCATGCTAAGAAACTTTTGTCCGCTGGAAACCTGTCCGCTAGGCCGGAAAATTGTCCGGTCGGCCCTACACACGGTCGGACATGTCCGCGGAAACTGGTCCGACGGACCAGTTTCAGCGGACATGTTCGGTCGTGTGTACAAGGCCTAAGTCTTAGGACTAAAATAGCATTTTAGTTTTAGTCCCATTTTAATCTTCTGCAATTGTTTTAGTCATATTTAGTCGACTAAATCTCCAGTAGATTTTAGTAGACTAAAATCTCCTAGGTTTTAGTCGACTAAAATGTCCTACATTTTAGTCGACTAAAATGTTCTACATTTTAGTCGACTAAAATGTCCTACGTTTTAGTCAACTAAATCTCCAGTACATTTTAGTCGACTAAAACTCATTTTAGTTGTCTAAAATCTAATGGGTGTAATTAAATTGTAATGCATTAGTTAACATTTCTCTACAATTTCCAAACTCATTATATACTTCTGGAGTGAAGAATCGAATATGTTATTATTTATGGCATTGAGGTATGAACATTTTGAAGTCAAATTTTAATTTAGTTTTAGTCTTATGCCGCGTACACACAACAGTTTTTTGGGTTCTAAAAAATTACATTTTTAAGGGTCTAGAAAAAACGAAGTTTTTTTTAACCCGATCATTAAAACGGGCCTTGTCTGAAAAAAAAAATGCTCTAGCAAAGCGCAGTGCCGTACAACACGTACGACAGCACTATAAAGGGGAAGTTCTATTCGGATGACGCCACCCTTGGGGCTGCTTTTGCTGATTTTGTGTTAGTAAAAGACGATTCGCGCTTTTCTGTCTGTTACAGCGTGATGAATGTGCTTACTCCATTACGAACGCTAGTTTTACCAGAACGAGCGCTCCCGTCTCATAACTTGCTTCTGAGCATGCACGTTTTTTTCACGTCGTTAAAGCCCACACACGACCATTTTTTACAACCTTAAAAACGACAACGTTAAAAACATTGTGAAAAAATAGAGCATGTTCGAAATTTTTAATGCCCATTTTTTAGATCGTGAAAGATGCTCTGGAGCCCACACACAATCATTTTTAATGACATAAAAAAAAAACGTAATTTTTTAGAACCCGAAAAACGGTCGTGTGTCGCATTAGTCTTTTGACTAAAATGGCATTTTAGTTTTAGTCCCATTTTAGTCTTTTGACTAAAATGCCATTTTTTTTTTAGTCGTATTTTAGGCATCTTAATTGTTTAGTCATCTCAACTGTTTTAGTTTTAGTCGTATTTTAGTCAACTAAAATAATATTCATTTAGTCGACTAAATATATACTGATGTCTAGTACCCACCATACATGCACATGAGTGTATATACCAATGTGTGGATAATAAAGGACATATGTATGACAGTAGTGTATATCTATCTGTAATAGCTAAACAATATATGAGATCACTTGAATGATTTTTTATCATTTAAGCGTAGAACATTTAAACATTATTTCTTTGTATAATGTTTTTAATTCTACCTATATTCTATTTGTTACTTTAAATGTAGAATAGTGTTCTGAAGATAGTGTGCTGTAATGAGAGCAAAGAATGATTTGTTACGTGATAAGAGCAGAGAACATTTCTGTATTCCAGGCATACCCATAGCTTTCTCCTTACTGCTGTAAACTGCGAGTAATATAAGCAGCAAGAACATTTTTTCACAGCAAGAACACATTTTCACAACTCGTAAACTCCTCACAGCTTCATTGTAATTCAGGTTAAAGACCCCTTTTTCAGCCGGTGTAGTTTTAGATATTTGTTGTGAGATTTCTCTAGCGCCATTTTAATTGTGTGGCTCCTTGTGTTCATGTTCATCTTTGTCTTGTTTTGACACAACATTCTCCCTTTGTGGTAATTTGCAGAGATGGTTTCTCCATTAATAGTGTCAGTGCACTAAATGTGATACTCTCAGGTAGGGATAGGTAGATGGATTAAAGTACATGTAAACGCTACCTGAATGACATCTAGGGGGCAGATCCACGTACAGCGGCGCATATTTCCGCCGGGGTAGCGTATCTAAGATACACTATGCCGCCGTAACTTTTTTTTTTCGAATCCTCAAAGAATGTGCGCCGTAAGTTACGGTGGCATAGTGTATCTTTGGCGGCGTAAGGGCGCGCAATTAAAATCGATGTGATGGGGGCGTGTTTTATGTAAATACGTCGTGACCCGACGTAAACAACGTTTTTTTTTTAAGGCGCATGCGCCGTCCGTGGGGGTATCCCAGTGCGCATGCTCAAAATTAAACTGGAACAAGCCAATGCTTACGACGGTGACGTCATTCTACGCAAATCCCTATTCGCGAAAGACTTACGCAAACGACGTAAAAAATTCAAATTTCGACGCGGGGACGACGGCCATACTTAACATTGAGCAGCTTTAACTATACGCCGGAAAAAGCTGAACGCAAACAACGTAAAAAAATGCGCCGCCCAGACGTACGTTCGTGGATCGCCGTATCTAGCTAATTTGCATACTCAATGCGGAATTCGACGGAAACGCCACCTAGCGGCCAGCGTAAAGATCGATCCCTCATTCCGTCGTATCTTGTTTTGTGGATACGACACGGGAACTTTGAAATTACGCGGCGTATCAATAGATACGCCGGCGTAATTTCTTTGTGGATCTGCCCCTAGAAGTTTATTTACTGAAGACAAATAGACTGTTCACTTTGCAAGGAAAAGCGTTAAACCTTGATGACTTCCATCATCCAATCATGTGCAAGCAAAAATGCATTTCTTAAAATTTTCCTTGCACATGATTGAGTATTCTTTGCAAAGGGGACTTTCACCACATTCGCTAAGCTCTGGGGAAAATTTCCTTGCAAAATGAACAGCTTATTTGAAACAATTGTCCATTTTTAAAAATAGAATACATGAGTTCTCTTTTTTTATCCTTTGTTGCATCTCAGCACTGCTGATCACCTACAGCCTATTTGTAGCCGACTCCTGTCTACATTCACCCACTCCAGGGCAGATTTTATAAAAGGGACAACGGTTGACCATGCTTGCACAATTTGTGTTGAAATTGCCACTTGTAGGGCGGCTCCATCATAAGCCGTTGACAACGCCAGGACAATTGACAGACAAGGGTAAAGCTTTTTCTCCCCCCTCTAACAAGAAATAGCTAAACAATTACCTTCATGGCTGGATGGCACAATGCATTAAAAAATACTGTGATATAGTGATTGAGTTTACTTAAAGTGGTTTTACAGTTTCAAAGTTTTTTTTACCTTCATACATTCTATGCATGGACAGGCAGAGCCGCAGCTTCGAAACGAGCCTGCTCGTGTGCCCCCATTGCAAGCTGCTTGCTCTGGGGGCACTCGGCAGGAGGGAGTGGCCAGGAGCTCCAAAAAGGGACCCAAGAAAAGGAGAATCTGGACTGCTTTGTGCAAAACCACTGCACAAAGCAGGTAAGTATAACATTTGTTTTTTTAAAAGAGATTTTTTTTAACAAAAAGATTATTATTTTTCAATGAAAAAAAAGATACATACATTAGGCAGTGATCACATTCACATAATTTCAAAATATAATACAGATGGTATTTAACATTTAGGATACCCTACATGCAAAAAAAAAAAAACGGGGGAAAGAAGGGGAGAAGGGGGAACATAGTATAGTACCTTTCTCATCATAGCTTCTTCGTATACCTTAGGTGTCCAGTAGCTTGATTAAAATCATCACACAGAAAAAGAAAGAAACATCATGAACAGCTAACAGCAGGTAGTGATTATATAGGGACTCACTTCTGATGGCAAGACCAAGTCGATTTAGTAGAAATCGCACATGGGGTCTGGATAGGGGGTGCTTCATCCCCAACAGGCCATCGGGGAAGATGTGAGAAGTGGTATTTAGAAAACATCTCCATATACAGATCCAAATGACTCCTAGTCAGCAACAGGTGGTGGTGGGGTAGTGACTCCACAGGTTCAGCCCTACTCTAGGGGCAGCTGTTCTTCGTGAACCCATGAATCCCATATATTGGAGAATTTTTTTGGCGGTTACGGCCTAGGTAAGTTAGTTTTTACAGAGGTAGGGCATTATTTATGAGCGTTTTCCATTGCAATATTGTGGGAGGGGTGGCTGCCTTCCACTGGTGCAGGATCGCCTTTCTGGCATAGAAGGCCATATAGAACACAAATTCTTAGATTGGGGGGCTTCTAAATTGTCCACTATCCCAAGCAACCGTTGTATGGGGTCACATGGCACTTTTAGTTTACTGATTGAATTAATAACAGCGACTACGCCCCTCCAGAAGGTTTGTATATACTGGCAAGACCAAACAACGTGGAAGAAAGAGCCCTCCTGTGAGGGGCATTTGGGGCAGAGTGGACTACTGTCAGAGTATATTTTAGCTAGGCGTTGTGGTGAGAAATACGCCCTGTGCAAAAATGTGAGCTGAATGAACCTGTCGCGGGCAGGTAAAAGAGAATTTAATATCACTTTAAACTTTGATAGAGAGTAGTAGTGCTTCTTTATACTAATATAAACCTGTTAATAAACTAAAAGTAAAGGTGTTGACTCTACTAAACATCACATATATAATGAATCAGCATAGTGAAGAATGCATATATATAAGATGAATAATCATTTGCAAACAAATAAAGTCCAATGGGACAAACCCAACACCATATAAAACAGAAAATTATTTCTTCTAGTGTGATGTATCCTCAAGAAAATGCTTCACCACGAGTGCTTATGAGGCAAATGGCAACTCACCAAAGGTGTTTGACCACTTTTTATGGTAGGTCAACATACACTTTATTTGAATTAACCAGATGAATCCTGGGTGTACTCCTCTCCACTTTAGGACTCCCTCCGACAAAAGCTGGGGATGTGGGGACAGACTCCTCCAGGGACAAAAAGAAGAACTTTATGGTGTAGTATGTTTTATTTAAAAAGGTTTAAAAACTTATAGCAAAGGCTGCACTCACATGAGTGGGATTTTGTCATGTCCGGGTCCCATACAGTATGTGACATCTAACCAAGTAGTATATCCATAATGAGGAGTGGATTGCACACCGGCACAAGCCTGGTATACCCTATCCACACATGCTGTAGACACCTTAGTGCTGGGATTGGCACAGTAACATGTGAGTGCAACCTTTGCTATAAGTTTTTAAACCTTTTAAATAAAATGTACTACACCATAAAGTTCTTCTTTGTGTCCCGGGTGAAGTCTGTCCCCACATCCCCAGGAGGGAATACACCCGGGATTTATCTGGTTTATTCAAATAAAGTGTATTTTAACCTACTGTAAAAAGTGGTCAAACACCTTGGTGGGTTACCATCTACCTCATGAGTAGAGTTGAGCGGACACCTGGATGTTCGGGTTTGGACTCGAACCCAGACTTTGAAAAAAAAGTTCGGGTTCGGGACCGAACCCGGACTTTGACCCGAACCCGAACCCCATTGAAGTCAATGGGGACCCGGACTTTTGACTACAAAAATGTCTCTAAAAAACAAAGGGAAAGGGCTGGAGGGCTGCAAATGGCAGCAAAATGTCGGGAAGAGCATGGCAAGTACTCTGGAAATAAATGTGGATAGGAAAATAACTTAAAATAACATAAAAAAAAAAATATAATGATTTTTGACCTTTGAGGACGAGGTCCATACAGTTTTGTTCAAAATTATTGAACCCCCCAATGCTGTAAAGGGTTTTAGGGAATTTAGTGTACATTTGTAATTGTATTCAGAATGAAATCCTACAAGGACTTCATAAAGAACCATATGCAACTAATATGACATCAATTGGTTTTGTAATACAGTAGTAAATGCAAAATTCAAGGCAATGGGCACTGTTGAAACGCTACATGGTCGTGGCAGAAAGAAGATGATGACTTCGACTGCTGTGCGCTACCTGAAGCGTAGAGTGGAGAAAAGTCCCTGTGTGACTGCTGAGGAACTGAGAAAAGATTTGTCAGATGTGGGTACTGAAGTTTCTGCTCAGACAATACGGCGCACACTGCGTAATGAAGGCCTCCATGCCAGAACTCCCAGGCGCACCCCCTTGCTGTCTCCAAAGAATAAGAGTCGACTGCAGTATGCCGAAAGTCATGTGGGCAAACCACACACGTTTTGGGATTGTGTTCTGTGGACTGATGAAACAAAATTACAACTGTTTGGGCCCATGGATCAACGCTATGTTTGGAGGAGGAAGAACAAGGCCTATGATGAAAAGAACACCTTGCCTACTGTGAAGCATGGCGGGGTCAATCATGCTTTGGGGCTGTTTTGCTTCTGCAGGTACAGGGAAGCTTCAGCGTGTGCAAGGTACCATGAATTCTCTTCAGTACCAGGAGATATTGGATGACAATGTGATGCAGTCCGTCACAAACCTGAGGCTTGGAAGACGTTGGACCTTTCAACAGGACAATGATACCAAGCATACCTCCAACTCCACTAGAGCATGGTTGCAGATTAAAGGCTGGAACATTTTGGAGTGGCCATCGGAGTCACCAGACTTAAATCCGATTGAGAACCTCTGGTGGGACTTAAAGAAAGCAGTTGCAGTGCGCAAGCCTAAGAATGTGACTGAAGGTGGAAGCGGCGGTGGAGGAGGAGGAGGAGGAGGAGGTAGCCAACACAACAGGTTTTGGTTTTTAATTGATTTATTTTTTAAATTAGGGTAAACCCCAAAATAGTGAGACAGATCTAGGGTTGCTACCCTAGAAATGGGCAGAGATTCACCTATACATTTATCAAATTTAGGGTCTTGCCCTAATTCTGAGAAATTTTAAATACAAAAATAGTGTAAGTTGGTGAAATAGGCAGAGATTCACCTATATATTTCTCTACATATAGCAATAAGCAGGAAGCTAGGACTAAACAATGTACTGCACAGACAGTATATCACATGGGACAGGTGGAGTGCTGGTGAAATGGGCAGAGATTCACCTATATATTTCTCAAATTTAGGGTCTTGCCCTAATTTTGAGAAATTTTAAATACAAAAAAGTGTAAGTTGGTGAAATAGGCAGAGATTCACCTATATATTTCTCCACCTATAGCAAGAAGCAGGAACCCAGCCCTAAAAAATGTACTGCACAGACAGTATATCACAGGGGACAGGTGCAGTGCTGTTGAAATATACAGAGTCACCTATAGATTGCTGACTGCCCCTATAGGAAAAATATTTCAGGAACCTCTCCCTGACTATGTACTTGACAAAAACACAGTATATCACAGGTGCACAGGTGGTGTGGCAGGTGTAGTGCTGTTGAAATACTCAGTCACCTATAGAGTGCTGACTGCCCCTATAGGAAAAATATTTCAGGAACCTGTCCCTGACTATGTAATTGACAGAAACACAGTATATCACAGGTGCACAGGTGGTGTGGCAGGTGTAGTACTGTTGAAATACTCAGTCACCTATAGAGTGCTGACTGCCCCTATAGGAAAAATATTTCAGGAACCTCTCCCTGACTATGTACTTGACAAAAACACAGTATATCACAGGTGCACAGGTGGTGTGGCAGGTGTAGTGCTGTTGAAATACTCAGTCACCTATAGAGTGCTGACTGCCCCTATAGGAAAAATATTTCAGGAACCTGTCCCTGACTATGTAATTGACAGAAACACAGTATATCACAGGTGCACAGGTGGTGTGGCAGGTGTACTGCTGTTGAAATACTCAGTCACCTATAGAGTGCTGACTGCCCCTATAGGAAAAATATTTCAGGAACCTGTCCCTGACTATTTACTTGACAAAAACACAGTATATCACAGGTGCACAGGTGGTGTGGCAGGTGCAGTGCTGTTGAAATATTCAGAGTCACCTATAGATTGCAAACTGCCCCTATAGCTGAACAAAATTCCTAAACTATATGAAGCACAGCAGATGTCACAGGAATAGAGTGCTTGTTGATATTTCTGGAGCAGCATACACCTAAAACTGTCCCTAAGCAGATTCAGCAGCCTTTCCCTCACATAAGTGAAGCAGTGACAACGAGCCAGATGCCATAAGATGATGCAGATATCAAAGAAATAAAGTGTGCTTCTTGATATTTCTGGAGCAGCATAGCAGCATAGACCTAACACTGTCCCTGAGCAGATTCAGCAGCAATTCCCTCACATAAGTGAAGCACAGTGACAACGAGCCAGATACACCTAAGACTTTCCCTAAGCAGCAGATTCCAGCAGCCTTTCCCTATCATGAGTGAAGCAGAGTGACCATCTGTGCTGTGTGCCTCTATCTAATATAGAGACTGGTCACATGATGGGTCACATGCTGCACTGGCCAATCACAGCCTTGCCATAAGTAGGCATGGCTGTGATCAGTTCCCAGTCACAGTAGTAACACGAATGGCGATTGGCTGCCGTACAGCGCGCCAAAACATACCCGAACTCCGAACCCGAACCCAGACTTTTTCCAATTATTCGGGTTCGGGTCCGGGTTCGGGAAAAACCCAAAGTCCGTACCAAACCCGAACTTTACAGTTCGGGTTCGCTCAACCCTACTCATTAGCACTCATAGTGAAGCATTTTTTTGAAGATACATTAAACTAGAAGAAATTATTTTCTGTTATTTTCATTGAACTTTATTCGTTTGCAAATGATTTTTCACATGTTCTGTATAAGCATTCTTCACTATGCTGATTCATTATATATGTGATGTTTATAAGCGCCAACACTTTTACTTTAAGTTTATCACCACCTACGGGACCACGCTCTGATCGTAAGATAAGCGTAGGGGAAACACAAGAGGAACAGCTTATATCCTTCACATATTTGCATACACGGCTGGAGAAGCTTGGTGCCGGCATATGGGCACAATAAAATGTCAGTGCAATACCTGTTTTTAATTTTTAGAGGGGCACTCTTTCTCTGTGAGCTTTTGTAGAGGAAGAGAGACCATACTAGTATACTCAAGGCACCTGGCAGTTATTTGACACGCATAAGAGGAGTGGTTATCCTGGGAATGAACCAAAGGCATTTATTAAATGAGATCTGGTGAGTGGCCATTTTTTACGGTGATGGGACTATCACAGAAGTGGTGAAATCACGTTGTGTCTAACGTCTCACAGGAGAAGCATTAATCGTTTCATGAGCACTTGGTCATCACATTGGGACTTTTAAAGAGAAAAAGGATCAACCTAGAAATCCTTTTATTTTTATTCTTATTTATGTTTTGTGGATTTGGCAAAAGTTGTGTGTTTTTGTGGCAAGGATTCCCTAAATTTGATATAGGAAAATGCACGTTTTTTAAAGCACTATTTAATACGTATATGGCACAGATATGCATGTGTTTTTTACATTTTTCTGAGAAGAATATTTGTATATGAGCACTGGATACATATTTATATAGACACATATTTGGTGGATTGTCAATAGAGGTGATATGTATTGGGACTAACAATTGTTAATAGTACCCAGAAGTGGGAGGATTTAGATTAACCACCAGGGGAGCGCAATCCACATACCATACTTATTCATCCTGGGACAAGACACCATAGAGTATCTTGCACCTTTTTTTCTGATTGCAGCACACCCACCATTACAGGTTAATTTTGTTTTTTCTTTTGCGCCAGAAACACTCGTATCATATAAGTTTATCAACATGTTGGAGTTCACACTAGTTTAAAGGGGCAGCTACACGATTTCAGTTTCACATTTTAGTCGCATTTACCAGCCGCATTGTGAACTTTATGGTGTAGTACATTTTATTTAAAAGGTTTAAAAACTTGTCAATCATATAAACCTGTGCCTTTATATTCATCATGCCCAAATGCAGGCCCAGACTCCTTTTTAACAGGTGATGTAGCTGGGCAAGTGATCTGCAACCAGGTGAGAGAACCTCCGTTGTCAAACCTGGAGTGTGGGCAGCAGGGCCAGAACCTATTAGTCTTCTCTGGAAGACCAGTTCCAGTAGGGTGGCCATCTGTCTCTGAATCCCTCCAGCTGTTCACTTATGTTACCAGAGCTGCCCTGGACTTGACTGATAGGGATGCTGTTTATGGGGATAATCACAGTAGCTGTTTGTGTTCTGAACTGGTTTACTGAAGTAAAGATGCTGAGCTAGTATCTCTGTTTTTATAGAATCTTTTAGAGACTATTCGGCTACATGTTACCCCGATTGAGTAACAGAGACATTGCAGTAAAGAGTCCATGTTTGCGCAACTTTCGTTGTATTATTCTGCAGTGTAAGTATGCGTGTTCCTTGCTTTTCTGAAACAGCTTTGTATTATTGCATCTGAAAGTTACAGTTACTTTCTGTCAGATTATTCACCTGATTACCTATTCTCTTAAAAAGTTACAGTATGTGATGAAAGTGACAGTGTACATCATTTGTTCTCTATTCTGCAAAATGGAAGGGTTAAAAATAGTGAGTTATAACCCCTTAGTTTTTAACAGAGAGTGATAGAGAAAGAATAAAGAACCGGTGAGTCTTTACAGACGCCTCATTCCTTCTTCGTGAGCAGCACACAGGCTCCATTCTCTCTTTCTTCTGTATAGCAGTACCTCCCTGTATACACACACATGAGCCATGATCTGCCTCCAGCTCTGTGCAGTGGGCATGAATAGAGTCGTAACCAGATAAATATTTAGCACATTTGAGGACAGCATCACACAAAAATGCCTGTTGATTGTTTTTAACCTTGTTTAGTCTTCAAAAAAGATTAATATAAAATCTGCCCTCATGGAATACAGAAATTGCATCACAAGATTTTCAGCCTCCAGGCTAAGAGCTCCAAATAGGCTTACATACTTGTTTATTTTAGCATGGAGTGCTCTTCAACCACACAGCCATGGACAGGGCCAGCAGCATTGCGAGTCTGTCCCTCTCTCACTCCCTCTTTCTCTCTCTCTATCTCAAACCCCGACCTTAAGGGGCCAATTCTCACTTATGTGTGTGTATTGCTTAACCACTTGCCGACTGCCTAACCTAGATATACGTCAGCAGAATGGCACGGGCAGGCAAAGCAATGTACCTATATGTTGCTTTGAATCTGCCGCCCGCCGCGAAAACAAGGCATTTCCCTGTTCTGCCTAGTGACAGGAGCAGTGATCTACTGCTCCCTGTCATCAGGAGCAGTGATCACTGTTGTTGGGTCACTTGTAGCCCAGCCACATCAGTTAGAATCACTCCCTAGGACACACTTAACCCCTTCCTCGCCCCCTGGTGGCTAACCCCTTTCCTGCCAGTGTCATTTACACAGTAATCAGTGCATTTTATAGCACTGGTCGCTGTATAAATGACTCTGGTCCCAAAATAGTGTCAGAAGTGTCTGATGTGTCCGCCGCAGTATCACAGTCACGATAAAAATCGCAGATCGCCGCCATTACTAGTAAAAAATGTAATAATAATAAAAATGCCATAAAACTATCCCCTATTTTGTAGACGCTATAACTTTTGAACAAGCCAATCAATATAAGCTTATTGCGATTTTTTTACCAAAAATATGTAGAAGAATACATATCGGCCTAAACTGAGGAAAACATATTTATTTATATATTTTTGGGGGATATTTATTATAGCAAAAAGTAAAAAATATTGCTTTTTTTTTCTAAATTGTCGCTCTTTTTTTGTTTATAGCACAAAAAATTAAAACCACAGAGGTGATCAAATCCCTCCATCATTCAAACTGTTCGGGCTGGGGGTTAGTCAGCATGCTCGCCCCCTCCCTTGGGACTACATCCCTACGGGGAGACGCTGTCAATACAGCGTCTCCCCACAGGGATGTAGTCACAAGGAAGGGGGCGAGCACGCTGACTAACCCCCAGCCAGAATGGCTCAGATGATGGGGGCAAGCATACTGAGGAGGAACAGGAAGTGAGAAATTCAGACAAAGAAAAAAAACATTTAGAAGGGAAATCAAAGGAAAAGGTAAGTGATCCAACAATGCACTAGCTTAAAGGAACCTATGTAAAAAATAACCTTTACAACCCCTTTAAGGGAGAAAGTCTGTGACTGTCTTCCTGTGTCCCTAATAATCCTAAAGCATGTTACATTTATTTAAGGTGCAGTCAGTTATTAATATTTTAATACAGAAATTACATAGCACCAACCGTTTCAGGAGTGCTTTACAAAACGAGGGTGATAGTACAGATACAATACAGGTCAAAATAAGGGGTTAAGGAGGGCCCCGCTTGTGAGAAGTTTGCTTCCCTTGTCTCTGAATGGGAGGTGGAATATTTCAGCTGATATTTCTCCCCACCCAGTTTAATTGACAGCAGCTACTAGCAGAAGAATTTTTGGGACAAGAACCACTGCACTTGTGAATGAACCGCTGCACTGTATCTCTAGACAATTAAACCACATTTCCCATTTCCCCTGTATTTGGATAGAGGATGATAACGGAGCTGATGCGGTCACATGACTGCTGTAAAAAAATAATATATATATATATATATATATATATATATGTTAAATAGCAGCTTATGTTTATATGTTTTTAGTGTTTGACTCATAGAAATGTTTTATGACCATTAAAGTGTTCTTGGATTTGCATGAGTTGTATGTAAATGAGCTTTATGTAATGGTTTTGTGAACACAATACTAAGAAAAATAATTTTGTGCATTAAGGCTGGGTTCGCATTAGGCAGCTCATCTATCCATCCATGATTTACGAGCGGCTCACATATCCACCTGTATTGCATAGACTTACAGCTTACGAGTTTACTTTTAATACAATTATTTCAGCCAACAGCAAGCAGCTTACTTGTGCATGCAGTTTATTCCATTGAGGATCTACTTGCCTTCACTCACTGTCGCATGCTGAATTCCCATCCATCCATGAGGTCAATCACTGCCATTGCTTCCAGCAGAACATTAGTGTTCAACCTGGCATAATATAGGGATACCATTATTATTTGATAGGGGTTTTGTGGATGCTCACTGCTATAGTTAGTGGGGTGCCATCTACCTGTGTGAGTATAGCATTTTAGGGCTTGTTGTGCACCCAGCATTTGGCCTCCTATTCGTCCAGTGAGGTTTTTGAATCCCACGGAGGAGCTGGAATTGGTCTGGGACATTCCTCACTGTTGAGGTTTGGCCACAATATACTGTAGGTGCATCTAGGTGAGGGTTAGAGGGGGTTAGGTAGGGGTGAGTGTGTTCCTTAATTCCTGCAGGGCAGCGCATGTTTGGGTGGGGGGTCTGGGTGGGCACAGGAGGGCATTGACTATCTCTGTTGTGTGGGGGCTGCTTGGGGGGACTCAGTGGGTGGGAGAGGGTGGTGGGACCTATGATGCAATGTTTTAACTTTGTATTCTTTTTGATGTTTAATAAACTTTTTGGAGGGGTATGTTAATTTTTTCCCCTTTTTGTTGATATATGTATTCAACATGTGTATTCTGGTTACACCCTACCTAAATGGCGTTATGGTGGCACCACCAAATACACTATGGTTGGCCATTTTTTTTTTCAGAATATTTTATTTAACCAAAAGAAGGCAGTAACCATGTCAACAAGACATCCTACATAGTGAGTAAAATACAAGCATGTGAAGGGTACAGCCAATGATGGAGATGGAAAATCGACATAAAACTCTTGGTCCTCTTCCTAAGAACCCTATATGGTGCAAGTCTGGCAATGAAAAAGAGAGAGCTGCCTAAGCGTATTTATTGTTTTGAAAATAAAAGGGAAAGCAGAAGAAAAAGCAAGAAGGACAAAAAACAAAGACACAAAAATGAAAATAAGAAGGGGGAGAGAAGAAAAAAAAGGGGGGATAAAAGGGTAAATGATCCCTATGCTGCTGCTGTCCCAAAAGGTTTCCCCAGGGATCTTGTGTCAGTTAGTGGCTTAAACGTCAAAAAGGCTCCTCTTATCAAACTGGAACTATTACAATATCCAAAGGCCTCTAATCTGAGAAAATTTTCTTGCAGCCCACTGCATGCTCACCACTGCATGCCCTGGAGGAGTTGTCAGGGTGCTTTGCTCTTTACAGCATGCCCACCCGTATGCTAATGTTCAAGGTGTCACTCTTTACAGCATGCCCACCCGTATGCTAATGTTCAAGGTGTGGGATGATGTCATTGGAGGTTTCTCCCATTACTAAATACACCTCTATTTGTGGTAATAACAGGTTTCCTCAGTTATCTACCCTGCGGGGCTTCCAAAGGTGGGAGCAGGCAGGAGTTCACACTGTAGCACAATTATATGAGAATAGATTACCCAAGTCCTTTCAGCAGCTGATAAAATATTTTTCTTTGAATCCTAGGTGGTTTTATCAGCATTTGCAACTATGCTTTGCATTCTGATTTTTCTCTTACTCCCATTTGGCTTTCCTTGGTGCCAGTGTGCTACAAGCAGGGCTGCTGTTAGAAATCACGAGGCCCCATACAGCCTTCCTGACAGGGCCCCCCCCCCTGGTTAAAGTGACTGATGACATTGATTTATCAGTCCCTTTCTCTGCAACCTCAGCTGCACAGATGAATGAATAGTAAGTGCTCTCAGGCTTCTTGCTCATTCACAAACTGAAGCATAGTAAATAGTGCTTCAGTGTTGAATGGACACAGGAGTGATTGGTACCAATTGCTTACTGTGTTCATTCAGGAAAATAAGGGGCCAGAAATCTACATATTTAATGGCCCCTTCCCCCGCTCTCCATCCTGAAACATCCATCTGTGTACCTGTAGCAGCTGCCGGAGAGAGAGGAGGGGAGAGAATCCAGGAGTGATGCATGTAGACTAGAACCAATCCCCCTGCAGTGGGAGAAAGAGGAGGAGAATCTGCAATAAGACAGTAAAGCTGTACCTTCTGCTCAGGAGGTGCTGGGCCCCCTTTTAAACTGGTGGGGTCTGGGCTCAGTACAGGAGTGATGGCTCTACTGTCTTATTAGCGGCCCTGGCTACAAGCGACTTTCACCAAAGGCCTTATCTCAGCTACCTATTTAGCCCTTTTAGAGAGCTCCTTCCATAAACTCCCCTTGCCTTTCAAGGCAAAGTGGGAGCAGGGTATTGGGCCCATTTCAAATAATAACTGGGAAAAGATTCTTCAGGCACTTTCACTTGTCACACTCTCCCCTTTGCCTAGGTTACCCCGTTTTTTTTTATTCTTCATAGGATGTATAGGACCCTGGAGTTTAAGTGTGCTATTGTCCTAAGAGCTGATCCAGCCTGTCCTAGGAACGGCAATTCAGGGTCCTGGATCCACTTATTGTGGCATTGCCTTAAACTCCAGAGGTATTGGGCAGAGGTTGGGGGTTACAGGCAAAGGGCTTTTAGATGTCAACCTTTCAGTGGATCCATTTACATGCTTTTTGGGCTATGTTGATTTTTCAGGGCTTAAGCTACCAATGCAGATCACTGTTGTACATGTGTTGTTTATGGCCGAAAGGCAAATTGTCCTTAAGTGGACCTCCTCGCAGCCTCCGAACATATGTGACTGAATATTCTATCTTAAAAAGTTTATTTCTTATTAGAGACACACTTTCTTTCTTGAGAATTCATTGAAGAGGTTTGATGCAATTTGTTCACCTTGGTTAGATCATATGAGTTTGGCAATTAATTAGGTTTCAGGCCCACTTAGGTACAGCTGTATTGTTCATTTTTATTAATTGGGGGCCAAATGCAATGTCGGTTTTTTGTTAGCTGTTATTTTTCTATGTATTTATTCATTATTTTGATTGCATCTGGGTATGCTCTGTGTGTTTTTATAGGGTTTTTTTCCTGTGTATTTTGTTATTTTTTTAATTTGTGTATATATTTTTAACTTTTTAAAATATATACACTCTCATTAAAAAATAAATAGTATTATCTATGATTTCATTGCTGTTCTCTGCTGTATTTTTCTTTCAAACTGTTGCTGGTAAGGTCCTGTAGTGTTGATTTATAGTTTCTATCTGCTTCAAATTATTTTTGATTTGAGTATAGTAAACCTTACAGGGCTTGTACAGTTTTTGGAGTCAGGTAACATTTATAGTAGAAATAAAAGTATTTCTTAAACCCAGTGTTATCGCTTGTTATTAAAGCTGAGTACAGGTCACTGAAAAAACATGAGAAATAACAGATTATAGGACAGATGAAAACAGAATAACCTCCAGACCTTGAAAGAAAAGGTAAAGATGTCCATGACCTAGAAATGATAAAAAAGTACAAAAGGAAAAAGTAGGTCAAAAATAACCAACAGTTTAATGTGAATGAAGAGCGCCCTGGATAAGTGGTGAGTCACTGACAACCTATCTTCTTTCATTCTAGAAGGAAAACATCTTCATAAATCAAAACAGCTTTAAGTGGCGGGCAATACCTCCATATGCTGAATTAAATCACACACATTTCCTGTGACAGGGTAAGGACACAAAGAATATTATCACTCCATCTTGTTCCGTTATGGCTTAACCTCTTTTCTACATAGTTACATAGTCAGGTTGAAAAAAGGTTGAAAAAAGTCCATCCAGTTCAAGTCAATCTAGTTAAAGAAAAAAAAATACGATCCCATATACACAATCCTTTACCCACAGTTGATCTAAAGGACGGCGAAAAACTACAGCAAAGCATGCTCCAATTTGCTACAGCAGGGAAAAAAATTACCCGGATCAACTTTACCTATAAATGTCAGTACCCAGTTATATTATGTATATTTAGGAAACAATCCAGGCTTTTTTTAAAGCAATCTACGGAGCTTGCCAAAACCACCTCTGGAGGGAGTCTGTTCCACATTTTCACAGCTCTTACTGTGAAGAAACCTTTCCGTATTCGGAACTGTCCTGGATCTCGACGAGAAAAAAAGAAAACATGCAGGAGTCTCAATTTTTTTGACGTGGTTCTCGTCAGGCTGGTTTGCGACGAGAAACACGTTCGTGTGTATACTTAGAAACCCGCGCATGCTCAGAATAAAGTATGAGACGGGAGGGCACCTTTTTCTTAACACGCGGTAACATGAGATTAGCAAAAGTAGCCCCAAGGGTGGCGCCAGTGGAATCTAACTTCCCCTGTATAGTGCCGTCGTACATGTTGTACGTCACCGCGTTTGAGAACAATGAGATTTTGTTTTGACCGTGTGTATGCAAGGAAAGCTTGACAAGATCCTCATCGAGGAAAACAATGTTTCCTTTACGGCGAGATTCTCGGTCGTGTGTACGAGGCAATAGAATCATTTACCACTACTCTCTGAATTCTTTTAGCCAGTTTTCTATCCATTTACAAATTGATCTTTCCAAGCCTGTAGATTTTACCTTACACATGAGCCGTGTGGGGAATTGTGTCAAACGCTTTTGCAAAATCCAGGTATACCACATCCACAGCCATCCCTCTGTCCTAGGTTTTACTTACCTCTTCATAAAAAGAAATCAGATTTGTTTGACAACTACTGTCTTTCATGAATTGATGCTGTCTGTTGCTTAAAATATTTTTTTCCAGCAAGAGCTGGTCTACGTGGTCTTTTATTAAACTCTCCAGTATCTTCCCGACTATGGATGTTATACCAACAGGTCTATAGTTACTCGGTAAAGACTTTCATCCATTTTTAAATATGAGCACCACATTGGCCCTGAGCCAATCCAGTGGTACCATTCCAGTTATTAATAAGTCCCTAAATATTAGAAACAATGGCCTTGAAATGACAGCGTTCAATTATTTTAGGAGCCTTGGGTGGACGCCATCTGGTCCAGGTGCTTTATCCACCTATATTCTGTCTAAATATTTCTGGACCGTATCACTTTTGATCCATTGTGGATCATTTGGGGCTGTGTCACTACCACTCCCATTATGGACATGAGTCAAAGTCATATACAACCCACAAAATATAGCAGACATGTTTGCAGAATACTATGAAGGTTTATACAATCTAAAAAGATGACCAAAATACTCCCCAACTATAACCTTTAGGCCGGGTACACACGGACAAACATGTACGGTGAAAGCGGTCCGTCGGACCGTTTTCACCGTACATGTCTGCCAGAGGGCTTCTGTACGATGGTTGTACACACCATCGTACAGAAGTCCGCGCGTAAACAATACGCGGGGCGTGTCCGCGGTGTCGCCGCGCCGATGACGCGGTGTCGCCGCGCCGATGACGCGGCGACATGGGCGGCCTGCCTTTAAAATGCTTCCACGCATGCGTCGAAGTCATTCGACGCATGCGAGGGACGGCGGGCGCCTGGACATGTACGGTAGGTCTGTACTGACGACCGTACATGTCCGAGCGGGCAGGATTCCAGCGGACTGTTTTAAAACAAGTCCAGGAATATTTGTCCGCTGGGAAAAGGCCCGGCGGGCAAATGTTTGCTGGAATTCGGCCCGCTCGCGCCCACACACGACCAAACATGTCTGCTGAAACTGGCCCGCGGACCAGTTTCAGCAGACATGTTTGGTCGTGAGTATGGGGCCTTAGATTTAATTCAATTCCTAAATAAGATTAATGTCCCTACTATAGACTCCACTAACCTGGAAAGGATAAATGAACCAATAACTGTAGATGAAATGACTAAAGTCATTAAATTCTTGCCATTAAATAAAGCCCCTGGAACAGACGTCTTGTCCAGCGAATATTTCAAGGCAATTGAATTTTTTTTATTTCCGTATCTATGTAGAGTATTTAATTATGCTGTAACTACTCACTCATTTCCCAAGGAGATGCTTGAAGCCATTATCATTACGATACCAAAACAAGGGAAAGACCCCTTATCACCCATTAATTACAGAACCATCTCATTACTCAATTCTTACCTTAAATTTATACTAAAGTTCTAGTTAACTGATAATTTGAATTAAAACCCTATCTCATTGAACCGGACCAAGTAGGATTCGTTAAAGGATGTCAAGGCCCGGATAGTACTAGAAGAATGATTGACTTGCTCAATTATATGGATCATAACCAAATTCCTTCTCTGCTCCTTGGCTTAGATGCAGAGAAGGCATTTGATAGAGTGCATTGGGGCTAAATAGCGGAAACCCTTAGGAAATTTGCATTCTATGGATTCATCTATGAAGCCATAATGTCACTCTACATGGTACCTACAGCCAGAGTATTAATTAAGCTTTAATCTATCTAATGGAACCAGACAAGGGTGTCCTCTATCGCCCATCGTATTTTCGTTACTAATTGAACCCCTTGCGATATCCATTAGATCTAACCCAAATATCACAAATCGGACAGGTGGACCATAAATTAGGACTATTTGCAGATGACATCATCTTAACATTATCTATACCTGACACCTCACTAAGGGATATAAAGAATACCCTGGAATGATCCTAACAAATGTTTTGTTTTATTTCACTAGATCAAGTTGATAACTTGCGACAAAATTCTAGATATTGGATACCTGGGAATCCGACTTACCTACCCACCATCTAAACTATATGAGATTAACTATCCCATCCTATTAGCCCAAATTAACCAAGATATTCAATCAATACAAAAAACTCAGCTACCTTGGATCGGAAGGATAGCAGCAATTAAAATGCAGACATTACCAAAGATCCTATACTACGTCTGATCCCTCCTGATCCCATTACCAACAAAAATTTTTACACAAATTAACTCAAATTTAAACAACTTGATCTGGAAGGGAAAAAAATAAAGATTGCTTTATTAGTTATGACTATGGCTAAATCCAAAAGAAGGCATGAACCTCCCCAATGTGCGTCTATATTATTATGCCTCACTTCTGGACCAAATTAAATACTGGTTTATATACTCTAATGATAAATTGTGGCTGAACATTGAACGGGAAATATCTCATGGAAATGATCTATTTTCATTAGCAATAGCTCACTACCTATTATGAAAAGTAAATATACCCAATTTCCTAACACTTAAATCTACCTTATCAGCCTGGAAGTTTGCTTTAACCAAATTACAACCAATAAGCGCCCCAGTCCACATTCCAATACCATTAAGAGTTATTAAAAATTGCAAAACGCATCTTAATATAACATCCTGGACTAAACAGGGAATTTACTTTTTCCATTACTTACCTGATAAACATAAAACCAGAATCTCAAATAAGCTTAACACTAAAAATTTTAGTAAGAACTTTAACCCCGAAAGGAATTTAAAACTCCCTTGCGAAATATGGGAATGCTTCACTTCTTATAAAAGCAGAAAGAAAAGAGGCATATCCCATTTCTATAAACTCCTCTCATCTTTTTCTCTCCAAACCAAAACTACAAATATGATTAAATGGGAGAAAGACCTTTCTCAAACCCTTTCATTGGAAACATGGCAGAAAGCCATACAAATCAATAGTACATCAACATCATGTATTGAACATTGGGAAAATGTCCAAAAAATATTAAACCGCTTGTATCTGACCCGATACAGACTTTCCAAAATATTTTCCTCCTTATCCTTCACATGCTGGAGATGTAATACCCATTCTAGCAATTTAATACATACACTATGGGGATGCAAGGCTTTATTTACCTAGTTACTGGAAGACAATCTTCTCCTTTATTGCATCCCTCACAAGAAACTTAAAGACACTCACACCAGAAACTGACTTATTAGGTATAAACCTAGACCTATACCCACCACAGTATAGGACTATTGTTGCTAATGTCCTAATAACCGCAAGACTCACCATAACTAAACTATGGAAATCTACCTTAGCCCCTAACCTGTCAGATGTTATTTTGAGACTAAACTCTCAGGCCCCATACACACGATAGAATTTATCCGCAGATACGGTTCAGCGGACCGTATCCGCGGATAAATCCTCTCTAAGATTTCAGAGGATTTCAATGCGATGGCGTGTACACACCATCGCATTGAAATCCGCGCTGAAATCCTCTGCCGATGACGTGTCGCGCCGTCGCCGCTATTATGACGCGGCGACGGGCGCGACGCTGTCATATAAGGAATTCCACGCATGCGTCTATTCATTACGGCGCGTGCGGGGAATCCCTTTGGACGGATGGATCCGGTAAGTCTGTACAGACGAGCGGATCCATCCGTTGGAATGGATTCCAGCAGATAGATATTCTGTGCATGTCGACAAATATTTATCTGCTGGAAATCCATTCCAGGGGAGATTTATCTGCGGATAGATATCCGACGGAGTGTACACACCATAGGATCTATCCGCAGAAACCCATTTGATGGGATTTATCTGCGGATAGATTCTATGGTGTGTATGGGGCCTAAGGCTCACCATGACTTAATGTTAGCGCACAAGAAGGGCTTCACGGATACATTTCTTAAAATCTGGATACAATGGATCTTACATCCTAGTGCTCATGCACTCTGCAGTGTAGTTGAGCATCATGGGAAATGTAGTTCCTAAACATCTGAGGTGCCAAAGTTCACCATCACTGTCCTAGGGCTTCAAATTTTCTGAAAAATACTAGAGAAAATTGAGTACTGTCCGTGATACTTTTTTTTTTTTTGCACTAACATATCATTTTTCAGGATGCGCTTTCGGGGTATGTCCCCTTCTTCAAGGTCCAAGCAGTACTGATTCACAAAACTTTTAGCAGAATGTTATAATTTTAAAACAAACAAAAAATGTTTTGTGTATCAATTCTGCTTGGACCTTGAAGAAGTTGACATCCCCTGAAAGCTTGTCCTGAAAAATTATACGTTAGCGCAAATAAAAAAGTATCATGGACAGTACTCAATATTCTCTGTCACAATTGCACTAATATGGCAACAATCACCTCAAGTCTGAAAAATACTAAGAACTATTAAATTTGTTTCTGAACCATTATCTTCTCCAAAGTACTCTGATTAGTAAGGTAACTTCCAACCATCTTCTTTTTCTTTCCTCTTCTTCCTTTTCCTTGCTCTTCTTCCTTTTCCTTACTCTTCTTCCTTTTCCCTCCTCTTCTTCCTTTTCCTTGCTCTTCTTCCTTTTCCTTACTCTTCTTCCTTTTCCCTCCTCTTCTTCCTTTTCGTTCCTCTTCTTCCTTTTCCTTCCTCTTCTTCCGTTTCCTTCCTCTTCTTCCTTTTCTTTCCTCTTCTTCCTTTTCCGTCTTCTTATTTCTAATACATTAAGCTACAATCCCTAGTTTACAGCGAGTTCCCTTTGGGGTAAACAGGGATTATATAAATGTTTAACCACTTCCCGACGGCCGTACGACTATATACGGCCGCCGGGTGGCTCTACTTCTCTGGGAGGCCGTGTTTTTACGGCCCGCCCCTTTTCGCGTTCCCCGCGCGCGCTCCCGAGCGCGCAGCGGGGAACTGCTGTGCTGGCCGTGTCCCTTGGACACAGCCAGTCACAGATCGCCGTGAACGGCCAATCGGAGCGGCCGTTTCCTAGGCGATCTGTGCGGCCAATGAGAGATGATCTCATATGTTTACATATGAGATCATCTCTCATTCCCGGCTCTCGCAGACAGCGGTGCTGTCAGGGGAGAGAGGAGACGGATCTGTGTCTCTTGTACATAGAGACACAGATCGGTCACCCCCCCAGTCACCCCCCTTCCTCCACAGTTAGAACACTAATTAGGATACACATTTAACCCCTTCCTCACCCCCTAGTGTTAACCCCTTCCCTGCCAGTCACATTTATACAGTAATTAGTGCATATTTATAGCACTGATTGCAGTATAAATGTGAATGGCGCCAAAAATGTGTCAAAAGTGTCCGATGTGTCCGCCATAACGTCGCAGTCCCAATAAAAAATCGCAGATCGCCGCCATTTCTAGTAAAAAAAAATGTTTATACAGTAATTAGTGCATATTTATAGCACTGATTGCAGTATAAATGTGAATGGCGCCAAAAATGTGTCAAAAGTGTCCGATGTGTCCGCCATAACGTTGCAGTCCCAATAAAAATCGCAGATCGCCGCCATTTCTAGTAAAAAAAAATTTTATACAGTAATTAGTGCATATTTATAGCACTGATTGCAGTATAAATGTGAATGGCGCCAAAAATGTGTCAAAAGTGTCCGATGTGTCCGCCATAACGTTGCAGTCCCAATAAAAATCGCAGATCGCCGCCATTTCTAGTAAAAAAAAATGTATACAGTAATTAGTGCATATTTATAGCACTGATTGCAGTATAAATGTGAATGGCGCCAAAAATGTGTCAAAAGTGTCCGATGTGTCCGCCATAACGTCGCAGTCCCAATAAAAATCGCAGATCGCCGCCATTTCTAGTAAAAAAAAAAAAATAATAATAATATTTCTGTCCCTTATTTTGTAGGCGCTATAACTTTTGCGCAAACCAGCCGCTTATTGCGATTTTTTTTTTTTTTTTTTACTAAAAATATGTAGAATACGTATCGGCCTAGACTGAGGATAAAAAAAAAACGTAAAAAAAAAAAATTGAGCTATTTATTATAGCAACAAGTAAAAATATATTTTTTTTTTCCAAAATTGTCGCTCTATTTTTGTTTATAGCGCAAAAAATAAAAACCGCAGAGGTGATCAAATACCACCAAAAGAAAGCTCTATTTCTGGGGAAAAAAGGACGTTAATTTTGTTTTCGAGCCACGTCGCACGACCGCGCAATTGTCAGTTAAAGCGACGCAGTGCCGAATCGCAAAAAGTCCTCTGGTCAGGAAGGGGTTTAAGTGCCCAGTAAGGAAGTGGTTAAACACCTTAAGAGTTTCCAGTTTGACTTTAGTATTTTAAGGTAACTTACTTTAGAGCACTTCTTCTTTATATGTATTTCTGTGACAACACTGTTTCAATATGTAACTGGAATATTCTTGTTTTACTTTTGAAAATTCAATAAAAATCTTTATTGGTTAAAAAAAAAAAAAAAGGGGTGTAAGACTTTAGGGCCAGATTCACGTAGCCCGGGCGCAACGTAACTTAACCGATTTAAGTTACACCGCCGCAAATTTTCTGGCTAAGTGCCCGATCCACAAAGCACTCACCTGGAAATTTGCAGCGGTGTATCCTAAATCCGTCCGGCGCAAGGCGGGCCCAATCGAATGGGGCGAGTCCCATTTAAATTAGGGCGCTCCTGCGCCGGACGTACTGCGCATGCTCCCGTCGCAAATTTCCCGACGTGCTTTGCGCGAAGTTAGGACGCGCGGACGTTTTGTGAATCGCGACGGGTAAAAAAGACTTGCGCCGGGAAAAATAAAAAAGAAAAAAAAATTTTGAAAGCGACACGGGAAAGACGGGTATACTTTTACATGGTGTACTAAGTTTACACTTTGTAAAAGGTACCCTATCTTTGCGACGGCAAACTAAGACTTGCGGCGACGTAACGACGGGAAAAAAATTTGTGGATCGCCCTAACTGCTAATTTGCATACCCGACGCTGGTTTACGACGCAAAATCCCCCCAGCGGCGGCCGCGGTACTGCATCCTAAGATCCGACAGTGTAAAACTATTACACCTGTCGGATCTTAGGGATATCTATGCGTAACTGGTTCTATGAATCAGTCGCATAGATAGAAACAGGGATACGAAGGCGTATCAGCAGATACGCCGTCGTATGCCTTTTGTGAATCTGGCCCCATATGCCTTGTACACACGATAGGAATTTCTGATGAAAACAGTCTGATGGAATTTTTTATCAGAAATTCCTATCGTGTGTGGGCCCATGGGATTTTTTTTTTTAAATCCTATGGGAAATTCTGATTGTCTGTGTGGAATTCCGTCTGAGAAAATTCCTACACATGCTCAGAATCGTTTTGTACGGTCGGAATTTTGTCTGACAGTGTGTATGCAAGACTGATGAAAGACAGCTTGATCGGAATTCTGACTAAAAATTCCATCAGATTTTAGTTCATCAGAAATTCCTATCGTGTGTACAAGGCATTATTGTTCTGGTGGAGAATTGTAACAACAAGCAGTTCCTCTGCATTCACACCTGAGCATAGTGTCTTTGAGCATTTTTCCGTTTTTTTGCACGTTTTTATGCGCGATTTGCGCTTTTGAGTTTTGACGTTTTTTTATTAGTCAATGAGAAAACTATCATCTGTTGCTTTGTTTGTTGCTAGGTTTTTCAGCTTTTTTAGCTTTTCTTTTTTTTTTCTTGTTTTATTAATATTATTCATTTATTATTATTATAATTATTTTTTTGTTAGGGTAAAGCCCCATACACACTATCAGTTTTTCTGCAGGTTTTCTCTTCAGGTTTACCAAGACCATCTAATATGAGGTCAAACCTCAAGAGTTTCAATTTGTATGCAATCAGGCAGGCCCTTGCACTACATGGTTTTGGTAAACCTAAAGAGAAAACCTGCAGGAAAACTGATAGTGTGTATGGGGCTTAAGGGTTTAGCGTTAAGGTTAGGTTAGGGTTTAGATTAGGGTTTGGGGTTAGAATTAGGGGTTTGGGTTATTTTTTTTTTGTTAAACTTAGGGTGTTAAAGAGGAAGTAAACCCTGATGGATTTTACTTCCTCCTTTTCCCCTGCAAAGTAAAAGCATAATGGGCTAGTATGCATTGCATACTAGCCCATTATGTGGCACTTACCTGCAAACGAAGCTCGCAATGTCCCCGTTGTCCCCGCTGGTGGCAGCATCCATCTTTGCCCTTCCTCCTTCAGTGGGCCGTGGACTCCGGCTCTATGACTGGACAGAGCCGTGCCCCAGAGCCACGTGCGCGCAAGAGCCGACAGTCATGGCACTTGCGAGGGAAGAAATGCCACAGAGGTCTGTTTCTTCACAGCGCATGCGCCGATGACATCATCAGCACACTACAAAGGTAAATATCTCCTAAGCGGCGCACGTTTAGTAGATATTTCCACTACCTATAGGTAAGCCGTATTCTAAGTAAATGTACAAATAAATAAAAAGAATCATAAATACATACAAAATAAATACAGTAAATGCATACTATGCATACTATGCAATAATAGATAAATAATTAACCCCTAACCCGCAATAAATAAATAAAATAAAATAATAATAAATACAAAATTAACCCCTTTCCCTTAACCACTTCCATACCAGGCATTTTCACCCCCTTCCTGCCCAGGCCAATTTTCAGCTTTCATTGCTGTCACACTTTGAATGAGAATTATGCGGTCATGCGACGTTGTACCCAAATAAATTTTGTCAATTTCCCCCCCCCCCCCACAAATAGAGCTTTTTTTTGGTGGTACTTGATCACCTCTGCGGTTTTTATTTTTGCGCTATAAACAAAATATAAGCGACAATTTTGAGAAAAAAACTTTTTGATATAATAAATATCCCAATTTTTAATTTTTTTTTTAACAATTTTTTTCCTCAGTTTAGGCCGATGTGTATTATTCTACATATTTTTGGTAAGAAAAAAAAATCGCAATAAGCCTATATTGATTGCATTGCGCAAAAGTTATAAGCATCAACAAAATAGGGGATAGAATTATGGCATTTTTATAAAAAAAAATGTTTTAGTAGTAATGGTGGTGATCTGCAATTTTTATCATGACTGTAACATTGCGGCGGACATATCTGACACTTTTGACACTATTTTGGGACCATTCACATTTATGCAGCGATCAGTGCTATAAAAATGCATCGATTACTGTATAAACATGACTGGCAGGGAAGGGGTTAACACTAGGGGCACTAAGTGTTTCTAACTGTAAGGGGAGGAGACCAATCAATGTTTCTCTGTAATGGGAACACACAGATTGGTCTCCTCTCACCTGACAAGACATGGATCTGTGTGTTTACAAACACACAGATTCACGTCCCTGCTCTGTGACAAGCAATCGCGGGTGCCCGGCGGACATTGCAGCCGCTGGGCACGCGCATCGGTTCCCCAGTGATGCGGCACGTGCGCTCTCCACAATGCAGGGAATCCCAGGACGTCATATGACATCCGCCCGAAGGGACGAAGGGTTCCTGTGGCCGTCATATGATAATACAGTGGTGGGGAAATAATAATAATAAGCAATATTATTTATAATAATAATAATAATAATAATAATAATAATAATAAAAATAATAAATTATTATTGTTATTATTATTATGATACATAATAATAATAATAATAATAATAATGTATTCCATTTTTTTAAGGTTATGAGATTATTATAAATTATGTATTATTGCATATTATTAATTCATTGCATCTATGTAATATTTATTTATGATGATTTGTAGTTATTTGTTCATTTATTTGAAAAAAAAAAATATCCATACATATTATTACAAATCTTAAAAAAAAAAAATTTGAGCAGAAATTTACGCAAAAATGTGCAACAAATTGCACAAATGACGCATTTCCATTACTTTTTATGGGAATAAAAACGGACCAAAAACGCAATTCTGCCCAATTTTAGCTACAAAAAAGATCCAGAATTGTTTTGAGCTTCAGGCATTTGCCTTCAGGTGACTTTGAGTGGAGATGTGAACCTTCTCCATAGAGAATAATTGATTGAGGCGTGAATGGGGCCTAAAGGCTCAAGCAGCAAATAAATCAGAGGTTGATGTACATTTGGCATGTAAGTGGTGTAACCATTTTCTAGGCAACTATGAAAAATAGGCAATTATAAACTCAGAGACATTTGCATCCACAGCATTCTCTATAGTTACGGTTATGTTCTAGTTTGTGAATGTAATTGAAATGAGGGGTGAAATGTTCCTTTTTTAGGCTTATAGTACACTATAAGTACGAATAGTATACTAAATTAGGAATGTGGACTGTGATTTTAATAGCATAGTGTAAACCTGTTTATAAAATTGCCTATCAGCGTGAACCGAGCACGTGAATCTTTTCTCAGCTATATAAACTAGCAATTTTACTGTTGGTAACAAGCTATAATTTGGACTAAATGCATCACTCCTTAAAAAGCAATGCAGACGCTGCAACTGCTTAGAGGATTTTTAGAGCATTTTCTAAAACGTAATTATAACCTTTTCTGCCCAGAAAAACAACTGCTGTCCGTTGGAAACAAAGAAGCAGTTTGATGTTCCCTGATTTATCCTTCAATGGTAAATGTCACTATTGCATTTATATTCTATTTATACAGCAACGTGTACAGCATTCACATATGTGCTAATGAGTGCCACATTTCACATAGAATTTTTTTTTATAAACACAGTGTCAATCACTATATAGTATGACTCAGACAGAACGTAATGATCATGTATTCTGTAGGAACAAATGTATCCTTGGCATTTACGTTGCTGTTAAAATAACCAAATGTACAGTGCTTTGCAAAAGTATTCACCCCCCTTGGCATTTTTCGTGTTTTGTTGCCTCACAACCTGGAATTAACATGGATTGTTTGAGGATTTGCATCATTTAATTTACAGAACATGCCCACAACTTTGAATGTTTTTTTTTAATTATTGTGAATAAACAACAAATAGGACAAAATAACAGAAAAAGTCAATGCGCATAACTATTCACCCCCCTAAAGTCAATACTTTGTAGAACCACCTTTTGCTGCTATCACAGCTCCAAGTCACTTTGGATAAGTCTTGCCACATCTTACCACTGGGATTTTTGCCCATTCCTCTTTGTAAAACTGCTCCAGCTCCTTCAAGTTGGATGGTTTGCGCTTGTGAACAGCAATCTTTAAGTCTGACCACAGATTTTCTATTGGATTGAGGTCTGGGCTTTGACTAGGCCATTCCAACACATTTACATGTTTCCCCTTAAACCACTCAAGTGTTGTTTTAGCAGTGTGTTTGGGGTCATTGTCCTACTGAAAGGTGAACCCCCATCCTAGCCTCAAATTACACACAGAGTGGTACAGGTTTTGCTCAAGAATTTCCCTGTATTTAGCACCATCCATCTTTCTCCCAACTCTAACCAGTTTCCCAGTCCCGACTGATGAAAAACATCCCCACAGCATGATGCTGCTGCCACCATGTTTCACTGGGGATGGTATTCTTTGGGTGATGTGATGTGTTGGGTTTGCGTCAGACATAGCGTTTTGTTTGATGGCCAAAAAGTTACAATTTTGTCTCATCAGACCAGAGCATCTTTCTTCATACATTTTGGGAGTCTCCCACATGCCTTTTCCCAAACTCAAAATGTGACGTTTTGTTTTTTGCTGAAAGTAATGGCTTTCTTCTGAACCACTCTGCCCTAAAGCCCAACTCTATGGAGTGTATGGCTTATTGTCGTCCTATGTACAGATACTCCAGTCTCTGCTGTGGAACTCTGCAGCTCCTCCAGGGTTACCTTAGGTCTCTGTGCTGCCTCTCTGATTAATGCCCTCCTTGCCCAGTCCGTGAGTTTTGGTGTGCGGCCATCTCTTGGGAGGTTTGCTGTTGTGTCATTTTCTTTCCATTTGGTTACGATAGATTTGATGGTACTCCTAGGGATCATCAAAGATTTGGATATTTTTTATACCCTAACCCTGACTTTTACTTCTCAACAACATTGTCCCTTACTTGTTTGGAGAGTTCCTTGGTCTTTGTGGCAGTGTTTGGTTAGTGGTGCATCTTGCTTAGGTGTTGCAGCCTCTGGGGACTTTCAAAAAGGTGTGTGTATATGTAATGACAGATCATCTGACACTTAGGCCCCGTACACACGACCGAACATGTCTGCTGAAACTGATCCGCGGACCAGTTTCAGCAGACATGTTCGGTCGTGTGTAGGCCCGAGCGGACAGGATTCCAGCATACATTTGCCCGCCAGGCCTTTTTCCAGCGGGCAAATATTTCTGGACTTGTTTTAAAACAGTCCGCTGGAATCCTGTCCGTCGGACATGTTCGGTTGTCTGTACAGACCTACCGTACATGTCCGAGCGCCCGCCATCCCTCGCATGCGTCGAATGACTTTGACGCATGCGTGGAAGCATTGAACTGGCAGGGCCGCCCACGTCGCCGCATCATCGTCGTGGCGACGGCGCAGACACGCCCCGCGTATTGTTTACGCGCGGATTTCTGTATGATGGTGAGTACAGCCACCATACAGAAATCCCCGGGCAGACATGTACGGTGAAAACGGTCCGACGGACCGGTTTCATCGTACATGTTTGCTCGTCTGTACAAGCCATTAGATTGCACACAGGTGGACATAATTTCACTAATTATTTGATTTCTGAAGGCAATTGGTTGCCCCAGAGCTTTGTATGGGCTTCATAACAAAGGGGGTGAATACATACGCACATGCAAAATATACGTTTATTTCTGAAAAATAGTTTTATGTATAGATTTTTTCTAATTTCACTTCACCAACTTAGACTATTGTGTTTTGATTCATCACATATAATTCAGATTAAAAAAAAAACATTGAGCTGTAATGTAACAAAATAGATAAAAAGCCAAGGGGGGTGAATACTTTTGCATGACACTGTATCTGTGTGGATAATACCTTCATAGCAGAAGAAAGGTGGACCTCACTCCTTTTGTTCTGGCCCTATTTAACTTTACTTATCAGTGTTAGAATTACTGAAGGAGAACGTCTATCTTATCCCAGTGCAACCAATTAGATTTAAACCTACACTGGAAAACTACATCTAGAGAATGAAAGTTTGAATGTGATGGGTTGTTCTGAGAATATACAGTATATATATACACTGTCTGATCTTAATACATGAGGTTTTGTGTGATGACAGCAGAAGATAGGTTTTAAAGTCTCTAAGGAAAATATTTCTCATCCACCTTGTGGACTACTGAGGTCCCTAGATCAATTTGTGGAAATTTGCCTGTATACTAAGTTTTGCTTTTCTGTAAGTATTACTTTTGTAAGTTATACATAAGGGGACTGTGCTATGTTCTGCTGCTTACCCTAATTGAGCCCACCTCCTTTTTAGTTTTTTTTAACTAGCTTTATCCCAACATATCACTAATCAATGATGGTTATTTGTCTCCCTAGTGCTTTAACTGGTGTCAGAAATAACACATTTGTCTGTAGCTGCAGGGTTATGTTTCACAGAAACGATCAGTCAATATCCTGGACTAGAAATAGCAGTCGGTCATAAGGGCAGAGCCAGCAAGGTCAAAAAGAACCATCGGGAACATTTCATCTTCAAAACAATAAGTGAGCCATAAATTTCCTTCTTGGCTAATTTATTTTTGAACCAACTACTAATAATGTCAGACAATATGAAAGCAAAACTGCAGTCGTGTTTTACTAAAAATTGTTGTAGGTGTCACCGGCGCAAAAGAAATTAAAAACCGTGATCTGCTGCAGTACTGTGTAAACCCTATGCAGGGGTTAAATGTGCAATGTGCTAGCTGCACTGAAAATAGTCCAATGACAGACAATCTTGCTCTTATACAATAGGTTCCAGTATAACAAGAGTTCAATGCTGGTAATGCTGTATACAGAAAAGTGCAGCTGTCTCTTCCACCCGACAAAGATGTGCCACCATCACCAATGGTTAAACTCAACACTCACCAGACCCCAGATAATAATAGGCCCCAAAGTGGTGTCTTTTCTTTGTGGGTGGGTGTTGCCTCCTTCTCCCTTTTACAAGATATCCTTAAATCCTCAAAAACAAGGGGCTCATCATGGTGTAGTATATTAAAACGTATTTATTAAAAAGATAAAAAAGTTGCATTTACAATAAGGAGTGCCTCTGACCGGCACTGAGTGTCTTTGGCAGTGTCAACCGTTAAAAGCCGCTGACCAGCATTTAAATAGCGTCCTAGAAGGTGTGCGTACCCCGCTTTTCTCCTCATGTGTTGCTACAAGGGATCCTGGCGTACTGGTATGCTTCCCCCTCCGTGTGTGTGTCCAGACAGCCTCTACGCGTTTCGCTATTGCGTCATCAGGAAAGCTTTTACTATCTAAAATGTATAAATTCTTAACAAATGTTCTAACTTCTTCAGATCATTACATGTGCTCCCCACTTGCTCCAAGCACTGCATTGTTGCATATCAACTTTCCTTTTGGAAGATAGTGACATATTAGAAAGTACTCTGCTTTCTTGTTCCTACTATTGTAGACCACCTCCAGCTTGCACATCTTAAGCTTAAGGGGTAAAAAAAAAAGTTAATAAAAATAATAATAGAGCATACACAATTGCTTCACAAACTGTATACTAATTGAATGTTATGAATAATTAGTATTTTATTTCAAACTGCAGTGCTGTACATTTCTGTAAAATCCAATGCAATATGGCAATCTGGAGGCCTTCTGTATACTGTTGGTACACAGAACACATCCAAAAATGTAATTTCCTGCTTGTGTGATTGGCTCACTGATTTTCCCAGAAGTCTGCACTAAGATGTAAATCCCATTGTGTAAATTATTTCTAAAGGGATGCAGACACTGCAGCTTTTCTCAGCAGAATGCTGACAGTGGACCAGGTGATTTGTAAAACACAAAATTTTACTCTATTTAGCAACCACCAACTGTTATATACTTTGGTCAGGAGTATGTATTTACAATATAACATAGAATTCAGGGGTCTGGAGTTTAGCCACTTGCCGACCGTCTAACATCGATATATGTCGGCAGAATAACACGGCTGTGCAAAGCAGAATGCCACGGGCGCGCACAAGCGCGCACAAGCTCTGTGACCGTGCCCGTGGGACCTGCAGACTCGATGTCTGCCGGGTGCTTGCGATCGTGTCATGGAGCTGCAGAACGGGGAGATGTAAACAAGGCATTACCCTGTTCTGCCTAGTGACAGGACAGTGATCTACTTCTCCCTGTCATCGGGAGCAGTGATCACTGTCGTGTCACTTGTAGCCCAGCCCCCGATAGTTAGAATCACTCCCTAGGACACACTTAACCCTTTTATCGCCCCCTAGTGTTTAACCCCTTCCCTGTCAGTGTCATTTACACAATAATTACTACTACTACTACTACTGTTATAGAGAAGAGAGGGAGGTGTTATGTAGTCTCAACACAGTGTTATGTAGTCCTAACACACTTTCCGCCTTGTGACAATATTGCCCAGTACGGTTGTCAACTTGTCACTCTAGAACAGGAAGTGAGTTAATGGCAGGATTACCAGGTTTAAAAAAGTGTAAACAAAAGCAAACAAATGCAGCCACCACACACAGGGCCGGATTCCCAACAAGGTCACTGAGGCCAGGCCTTGGGGCAGCAGTGGGTGCAGGGGCGACGCCGGTTGTAACACACAGCGGGAGACTGTTGTGTCACAGAGCTCACTGTGAAAAGTTTGGGCGCACTATGATAAAAGTCCCGCCCTCCTCCAAGGCCAGTACGTGTGATAGAGGCAGTGTTC
The DNA here is from genome assembly GCF_905171775.1 of Rana temporaria. Taxonomy (NCBI): domain Eukaryota; kingdom Metazoa; phylum Chordata; class Amphibia; order Anura; family Ranidae; genus Rana; species Rana temporaria. The sequence goes on from NC_053492.1 coordinate 185,538,831, forward strand.
TGTCTATCACACAAGCTGGTTTAGGAGGTGGGCGGGACTTTTATCACAGTGCGCCCAAACTTTTCACAGTGAGCTCCGTGACACAGCAGGAGCAGGAGAGTTTTTATTAAACTGGCTGATGTCACTCATTTGCAGCTCCCAAATTCTCATTCCCAAACCCGTGCAATTGTTGCATTAGATATTGAAAAGGCCTTCGATATGGTTACCTGGCAATACACTAAATCAGTCCTTCAGACCTTTGGATTCGGTCCCTCCTTCTGCAGGTGGATAGACATATTACACAAATCCCCAATAACACAAGTCAAATTAGGGGGCCTGCTGTCTGATCATTTCCCAGTAGAGAGAGGTACTAGGCAGGGGTGTCCCCTCTCCCCATTCTTGTTCGCCCTGGTCATGGAACCCCTGGCTACGGCCCTCAAAAACTCAGATTCCGTAAAGGGCATCAAAGTAGGCTCTATCACTGAAAAACTCACCCTATACGCTGATGACCTCATGATTTTTCTCAATGATCCGGGACCCTCCCCCCGTGCTGCTCTGAATGTTATTTCTGAATTTTCAGAATTATCTGGACTGAGAGTCAATTGGAAAAAATCTCAAGCACTACCTATTGACACTTAGGCAAAACTTCATGCAGACCCCTCTATCCCTCTGTCCTGGACCTCCTCCATCCGATATTTGGGCATTAACATTACCCCTAGAGTCTCTGACTTTGCTAAATTAAATCTATACCCCTTACTCACCCAACTCAAACTAAAACTTAGAGCTTGGAATAACATGCCATTATCCCTTATAGGTAGGATAAACCTACTCAAATTGAAATTCCTCCCAGTTTTTCTTTATGCTCTGAAGCACGCCCCAATTTGGATCTCCACTATAACCTCCTTTTTGTGGAAGTCTAACCCCCCCCCCAGAATAAATAAATCTATACTCAAAAGGCCCTGGACAGAGGGTGGTCTAGCCTGTCCAGATCTTCAGAAATATTTCTTTGCTGCACTACTGTCACACGCCCATAACTGGATAGCGTTTAGATGATACTAATGCTGCTGTAGTCCTTGAGGCCGCACACCTCGGTTCCTACAAGGTGCAGAGAAATGCTTTATATAGGGGTGTCAGGGCCCCCTTTCCTCACACACTTTCCATGAAGGAGGTAATCAGGGCTTGGCAATTATTGGTGTGTAAACTACACTAGATCTCTGGACACCCCCTTGTGGCTCAACCCACATTTATCAGAGTTTCTGACTGTCCTGGACCCAGGGTTGTGGGTTGCCAGAGGTATCAAGAAATTGGAGCATATCTGCACTATTGGCTCCCTTCTATCCTCTGATTCCTTTAAGGAGAAATTTGGACTTACTAATCGCCAATTCTTTAAATTTCTTCAAATTTGCCACGCCTTCGCTGCCCAATTTAAATCCACCCCAGTGCTTCTCCTTTGGTCCAACCTTGAATCCACATTAGAGGACTTCCCTTTGGTCAAACCCACCTCTAACATTTATAAAGCCTTATTGCCCTCAGTCCATTTTGGTCTGGAGGACTTTTTCTCTAAGTGGCAGGGTGAGATCCCTGATCTGGATTTGGAAGACTGAGAAGATGCCTGGGAATATCGTTTTCTACAACTTATCTCTGTAAGATATTGGTTGATACAATTTAAACTGATTCACAGGGTTTATTTGTCACCCCAAAGAGTATTCAAAATGTACCCAAATTCCTTCTCCAAGTGTCGTATAGCTGATGCTGACTTCAGTCATATGTTATGGCCCTGTTCCAGAATACAGTCCTTTTGGATGGAGGTCACAAAATTCATTGAAACTCTGCTTATGATCCATGTTCCCCTGAAGATGTCAATCTGCTTGCTGTGTTTGGTGAGCTCCTTGGCCCGCCGCCGAGCAAACGGAACTCTAATAGGGCTCCTATTATTTTATGCCAGGAAGACTTTACTCATAAAATGGAAACAACCAGAGGTGCCCACTTTGAATTTATGAAAATCATTGACCATTGACAATTACCATTATACAATGCGGCCTATCTCACCAGATGCTGCCTAGCTAAGTTTCACAAAATCTGGCATTTGTGGTTAGAATCAAGCATCAGGAACGCAACACAATAGGATCTAGATCCCTTTGCTTGTTTACTTTAACTAAATGTCTAGTAGCGGTAAAGACCCAACTCTGCTGTTATTTGAAGATACACCTAGATGTATTATTCTCAACCTCTCCCTGAAGTGGTCACCTGAAGTATAAGATCCATTATCTTTTCCAGTATCCCTCCAATTTGATGGCATGAGTAGTTTCAATTTGTACAGTAGTTGTTCCAATAGATGTATTATAACTTATAGGACTGTTACAATGTATGTTGTTTAAGCCGAGGCATGCCCAGAGGCTTTATTTTGTAACTTTTTTTTTTCACATGAAAACTCATTAAAAAGTATTTTAAAAAAAAATAAAAACTGGCTGATGTCGTCCCACATTCGGCCCGTGTGACCACTTGCTGACCCCGCTATAGCTGAATGATGGCTACAGAGCGGCCGGCCAGTTCTGGGAGGGTGTCATATGACATCCTCCCATGATCGTGACTGCTGCGCACCCACTGTGGTGCACTCTGTGATCGCTGTGTCACTAGGACACAGCTGATCACATATCGAGGTAAAGGGCAGTGGAATATTTTTTCCCTCTATTCTTATTCTGGCATCAGCCCAAATTTTGGAATTTTCTTTTATTTTGAATCTTGCTGATAATGGTAAACAGGACAAATAGTGAAGGTGAATCTCTCTAACGGGGGCACAGAAGAGTGCCTGCTATAGTTTGGCCATTTAGAATTTAGTTACCCAGCTCAGTATTGGTGTATGAAACAGTGAACAATATTTAGAACAAAGAGATATACAAGAGTCATTGTGGCATACAGAACACAGACGCCAGCTGCAGCATCCCTTTGCATCCAAGTCACGACAGCCTTGGTTTAACAAATATATTTTGAAATGCATTTGTTCCGCTTACAATTCATACATGAAACCAATGTACTGCTTATCCTCTTGGACTAATTGTTTATGCAACGTAAAAATAATCATTCATCAGTAAACCAAGCACTACACACAGACACCGCTCACACTGAGAGACAGAGACTTTATTTAGAGCAATTACATTTAATGCGAACTGTTTGATCTTTCATCATCTGCACTATATCTCAGTCCTCTACGTTTAAATACAGTCTGTCATTATCATTTAATATCAGACGTTAAAGCTGTACAGTCGTCATGTAATGAAAGCCATTTTTCTCCACTGAGGTACTATGAAAACATCTTTTGTTTTGCTCAGAACATCTTTGATGAAGGGGAACACTGTGCATTCTCTAATACTTTCCAAATGAAAATCCTGTCAGGCTCTTCTTTCAGAGCTTAATAAATAGCCACGCGAGCAAGAACGTCAACAAGCAATTATACCGTGACTAACAGAGACTAAAATGTAAAATAAAAATTAAATTTTTTGGCAAATGAAACATACATGAAATGTACGTGTCTATTAAAAATGTAGGCCGTCACAGCCTCTGAATTTTGTTTTAGTTTTCAAAGGCCGTGCAAAGAAGCACAGCATGTTATAGAATTAAAGAGCATGTATAACCTTTATAAAATGTATATGAAGGACTAAAACAAAGAAACATCATTGTGAGTTATTACTATGACTGTATTGTTCCTACGATGTGATAAGTTGTGTATCTAGGAGTTGTGGACCCCTTGCATTTGACAGGTGATGAGGAGACAGTGGGTGTTATTTACTAAAGGGAAATCCTCTTTGCACTACAAGTGCACTGCAAGAGTACTTGGAAGCGCAGTCGCTGTAGAGCTCGGGGGGGGGGGGGGGAGAGGCATGCAAGGACAATAAAAAACAGCATTTTTGTTTGTATATGACTAGACGATAGAAATCAGCAGAGCTTCCTCTCATTTCAGATCTTCCCCTCAGATCTACAGCGACTGCACTTCCAAGTGCACCTGCAGTGCACTTTGCAAAATGAATTTGCCTTTAGTAAATCAACCCCAATATGTTGTCTACTTGTCACCATTTTCAGTCCTCAAAATGCTGACCCACTGTGCCTCAACTGTGTACTTTCCATGCGGTTGCAGCATGGCCCCCTTAACTTGAACATGTCAATGGCGGTAATGCCCACAGAATATGGTCTGCCGTTTATTTCTGCCACAAAGCATTGCAGCCAAAGCATTTGTACAGAAGCTGCATTTCTGTGTTTATGTGGGCGTTCAGGGGTTGGTAAAACTGCAGCTCAACCACATGCTTTTACCACCTCCTTCCCCAGGAACAAGAAACTGATTATTTATACACCTCTGACTCAACCCACTGGCTTGTCATTGTCACTCTCTTGACCAGGGATGTATGAATATTCAGGCCAGGATCTGCCTCTTACACCCATTATATTCCAGCACTTACTGGAATACAGGGGAAAATGGTGGAACCTACACCGGCAGAACCTAGAACAGCCAAAATCAATTGAGATCTGTTCCTCCGCTGCAGGGAAACCAAAAACAAAATTTACCTTAACTATAGCAACCTAACTAGGAGTGCTACACCTACAATACTTACCGTATTTTCCGGCGTATAAGACTCAGCCTCGGCCTTGGACGAGAGGACATTCGTGATAGGCGGAACACTGAACAGAGGCTCTGCTGGGAAAATTAGTGTTCCGCCTATCATGGAACAGCCTGAGGAGGAGGCGCTGCTTTTGAATAATGGATGGCCGCCGTCTGACATACTCTGCAGGAGAAGGTAGGGAGATCGTCGAGGCAGGGAATAGAATGGCACAGTGAGGCATGTATAGATGGCACAGTGAGGCATGTATAGATGGCACAGTGAGGCATGTATAGATGGCACAGTGAGGCATGTATAGATGGCACAGTGAGGCATTTATAGATGGCACAGTGAGGCATGTGTAGATGGCACAGTGAGGCATGTGTAGATGGCACAGTAAAGCATGTATAGATGGCACAGTGAGGCATGTATAGATGGCACAGTGAGGCATGTGTAGATGGCACAGTGAGGCATGTATAATGGCACAGTGAGGCATGTATAATGGCACAGTGAGGGGTCGTCTTATACAGTGAGTATATCCCAAAATCAACATTTTAGCTGGAAAATTAGGGGGTCGTTCTATACACCCAGTCATCTTATACGCCGGCAAATACGGTATATTACCTATACATTACCAATATCTACATTCTGGTAGTAGTAAGCCCTATATGAGCAGCCTCTTGGTAATAGTTAGCCCTGTCACCATAGCCAAACTCATCTATGGCCCTATAAGAGCAGTCACAATCTTTTTCTTAACTTTTGGTGGATCTCGCTCTAAGCAATTTGGAAACACTTTTCAACAGGGAAGATGTCTTACACCACCAAACAAAGACCTCAGTGACTGCTTAAAGAGGTTGCAAAGTTTTTTTTTTTACTTTAATAAACATAACAAACATGTCATACTTACCTCCTCTGTGCAAGGGCTTTGTACAGAGCAGCCCCGATCCTCCTCTTCTGGGATAACCTGCTGGCACTCCTGGCTCTTCTCCATCATCAGGTGCCCCCACGGAAAGCCGTTTTCTATGCACATAAACGCATTAGCTGTTACTGCACGTGTGCTATTTAATTGCACATAAACGCAGTTGCTGTTAGTGCACGTGTGATATTTAATTGCACATACACGCAGTTGCTGTTACTGCACGTGTGCTATTTAATTGCACATAAACGCAGTTGCTGTTAGTGCATGTGTGCTATTTAATTGCACATACATGCAGTTGCTGTTACTGCACGTGTGCTATTTAATTGCACATAAATGCATTAGCTGTTACTGCACGTGTGCTATTTATTTGCACATAAACGCAGTTGCTGTTACTGCACGTGGGCTATTTAATTGCACATAAACGCATTAGCTGTTACTGCACGTGTGCTATTTGCACATAAACGCAGTTGCTGTTACTGCACGTGGGCTATTTAATTGCACATAAACGCAGTCGCTCTTACTGCACGTGTGCTATTTAATTGCACATAAACGCAGTTGCTGTTACTGCACGTGGGCTATTTAATTGCACATAAATACAGTTGCTGTTAGTGCACGTGTGCTATTTAATTGCACATAAACGCATTAGCTGTTACTGCACGTGGGCTATTTAATTGCACATAAACACAGTTGCTGTTACTGCACGTGGGCTATTTAATTGCACAAAAACACAGTTGCTGTTAGTGCACGTGGGCGATTTAATTGCACAAAAACGCAGTCGGTCTTACTGCGCGTGTGCTGTTTTTTGCCCATAAACGCAGTCGCTCTTACTGCACGTTTGCTGTTTTTTTGCCCATAAACGGAGTCGCTCTTACTGCACGTGTGCTGTTTTTTGGCCCATAAACGCAGTCGCTCTTACTGCACGTGTGCTATTTAATTGCACATAAACGCAGTTGCTGTTACTGCACGTGTGCTATTTAATTGCACATAAACGCATTAGCTGTTACTGCACGTGGGCTATTTAATTGCACATAAACGCAGTTGCTGTTACTGCACGTGGGCTATTTAATTTCACATAAACGCAGTTGCTGTTACTGCACATGGGCTATTTAATTGCACATAAACGCAGTCGCTCTTACTGCACGTGTGCTGTTTTTTTGCCCATAAACGCAGTCGCTCTTACTGCACGTTTGCTGTTTTTTGCCCATAAACGCAGTCGCTCTTACTGCACGAGTGCTGTTTTTTGGATGCAATTATTTGCATGTGGCTCTTTGCTGAGGTCCAATTACATTATCAAAGTATATAGTGCCAAAGGGTCTTGTCGGGCCGATCCTCCCTATAGGCTCACTATGCAAGCCGCTTAGGGCCCCGCAAAGCTGCGAAGGGCCCCCCAAAATACTAGAGGCCCCGCCTGGTGAGAAGTCATTTTCGCCCTCTCACCCCGCTTCTAAACTCGCTGGCTGAGTCATTTTCGACAGCAGAAGAACACCCCCTCCCCCGCTTCTCAACTTTCTTTAATGTGACATGTCACTGTCGTCAGCGCCCCCTGCTTTTCATTTTTAATGTGCCATGTCATTTTGCTTAGGGCCCCAGGGAGGTCGGGATTGGCACTGGGTCTTGTAATGACCTGGGGGGAGTGGTGGCGGGGAAACTCATGCTATTTTTTTCAATTTCAATTTCAATTTTATCCATATTGCAGGGACCAAACATTACATTAAAGCCGCAAGCAGTAGTAAATTACTTTTTTCTTAGGCCCCGTACACACGACCGAGGAACTCGGCAGAATTCAGCCAGAAACTCGGTTCAGAGCTGAATTCTGCCGAGAAACCCGGCCGTGTGTACACTTTCGGCCGAGGAAGCCGACGAGGACCTCGGCGAGGAAATAGAGAACATGTTCTCTATTTCCTCGTTGTTCAATGGCAAAAGTTGGCCCGCCGAGTTCCTCGGCGGCTTCCACACTGAACTCGACGAAGAACTTGATGTGTTTGGCACGTCGAGTTCCTCGGTCGTGTGTACGGGGCCTAAGAGTAATCTCATGTTGTGCAGGGACATTTCTAAACATGTGCCACTACTATAGACACCCAGCAGGTACGATATTTAAAGGAATTTTTTTTCACTTTAAGCATCATTAAAATCGCTTCCCCTATTGCTTCCATTGATACATGTTCCCTGGGGCAAGACCCGGGTTCTCAAAGACGTTTTCCAACAATAACTTGAATATTGGGCTTTAAAATGAGCACTTTTGCATTCGAACGTTCGAGTCCCATAGACTTCAATGGGGTTCTAAATGTTCGCGCGAACGATCGGTCCGTTTGAAAGTTCTGGTGCGAACCGAACGCGGGTATGTTCGGCTCATCCCTAATCCCTGTCTGACAGAATTTTTTGCAGTTGGTCAAGCCTTTAGCTAAGAGCTATTACACCTGCACTTTAAGGCTTGACCATGAAGACTCTCCTCAGGAGGATTTTGGAGAGAGCAGAGAGCGGTGAGGGAGATGACTGTCTATGAAGGTGTCTGGATCTAGCAGAAGCTGAAGAAGCTGGCATTATGGCTGAAGAGCAAGCGAGACATTCGGAAGACATACCTGGGCCAGCTGCTGTGGAACCCCCCGCTGAAGCCAGCTCTGTTCAGAGCACCAGACGGAGGAGTCGGCTGCCGGAGAGATATGCGGAGGTGACGGCGTGTCAAGGTGGTGTACAGCGGAGCCCAGCACATAGAGCGGCGACGAGGCAAGGGGTGCGACGTGCGGGGATCACGGAGCCAGGACCGGAGGTTGGTAGTGCGGTGCTGCAAGGAGAGGGCTCGGTTAGCCACGCTGGAAAGAAGCGCAGAAGCTCTTCCCCCCGCCGACCAGCAGCACCAATAGGCTTTCCAGGCCGCGCCTTACAACAGGGCGGGCTTCACTTCAGGCTGCTTATGTGGTGGTTCCCAGGCAACCAGAGAACACCACAGCTTCAAGAAGAACAGAGGTGCTGTGCTCAGCAACTATCACTGGAGGCAACAGAGGTCTCCCTTCAGCAGTGATTGATAGCAATGCTGTTCTGCCTACAGTGTGACAGGCTGCAGATGGTAACCATACTACTATAATTGCAGGTGAGGCAGCTAATGTTAATATGTTGTATGATTTGATTTTTTCATTACATTCCTTGGTACAAGTGATGGCTAATAATTCACAGTCTGTTACTAATACTAATTCTTCCAATAATATCGTGGATAATTCCTTATCACATTTAGATGCTAATGATTCTAGTGGTAATTCAGGTTTTTCTGATACAGTGCCTAGTGTGTAATCAATTAGCTTAACTGGTACAAAGAATACAGTTCCTGAGAATCTTTTTAAGGAAGCCTTACCCTGTGAGGTTTCACCTTTAGGTTTTCACTTACCCAGTAATTTAAAGGAGGAAATTTGGAAAGGAGATTTTATTGATGTAATTTTTCTTCTTCCTTCTGCTAAGGATTTTTCTTTCCGTCATGATAGGAAATCTGATGATAAGACTGATGACCGCAAATATGTCCCTAGATCTTTCTTCAACTGATTGCAGGGTAACTGTATTTTTTGTAGTGTATTGACTGAAAAGAAGCCTGAATTATGTGGAGGGTTGTTCCAACATCTTAAGCAAGTCTTGGAGGCTTACAGGAATTTTGGCGGAATGGGTTGGTTTCAATACGATGAGTCGTTCCGACAAAAATTGGCTATTCATCCCACTCTTAAGCTAGGTATGAAAGATGTTGGGTTGTGGCTCAACTTGATTACTCCGCAGAGAACCCCTGCTCCTAGACAGCAGGTAAGTAACGTGTCTAGAGCATACAAGAAAGGTTTTTGTTTCTCCTATAATGAGTCTCAGTGCACGTGGAACACTTCATGTAGATACAAACATGAGTGTTCCTTTTGTATGGGATCTCACCCAGTCGTCAAATGTTATAAAAGAATTGCGTCAATGCAATCTCACAGAGAGCCAGCTAGCAAAAGTAAACACCCCAGTGAATCTGGAAAATATGCTCCAGTGGCTGGGCAAATACCCAGACAAGGAGAAAGCAAATTTTTTGACTCAGGGCTTTTATTCAGGTTTTCCTTTACCGTCTTTTCAGGGTGAAGGCTGTGTAATAGTAAGACATTTTAAATCTGTCTATGAGGATCCTGGAATGGTTTGGACTAAATTGCTATCTGAATTGGGTAAAGGAAGGATTGCTGGCCCTTTCTCTACGCCTCCTTTTAAAAACTTTAGGATATCCCCTTAGGCTTAGTACCCAAGAAAGAACTGAATGAATATAGATTGATTCACCATTTATGGTTTCCTTTTAGTAAGTCTTTAAATGATGACATTGATGACTCCATTTGTTCGGTGTCGTATGCTTCTTTTGAAGATGCGATTACGAAAATTAGGACTTTTGGTCATGGGGCCTTATTGGCAAAGGCCGATATTAAATCAGCTTTTCGGCTTTTGCCAATAGCGCCAGAGGCTTTTAATTCATTAGGTTTTTTCTTCGAAGGTTTTTATTTCTTTGATAAATGCCTCCCAATGGGGTGCTCATTATCCTGTGCCTATTTTGAGGAATTTTCCTCTTTCCTACATTGGGTATTGTCGGTGTGGTCTGGCCAAGAGGGAATTGTCCATTATTTGGACGATTTTCTATTCATAGGTCCAAAAGATTCAAATATTTGTCTTAACCTGTTAAATTCATTTCAGGAGATGTCAAAATAATTTGGGGTACCATTAGCTGTTGAGAAAACTGTCTTTCCTTGCTCGGTTATTGAATTTCTTGGTATTACCATTGATACCTCTTTAATGGAATTTAGGCTCCCTGATCAAAAATTTGTCAAAATAAAAAATCTGATTTATTCCTTTTTACGTAAGAAAAAAGTTATTTTAAGAGATATGCAATCTTTATTAGGCCTATTGGCATTTACATCTCGGGTAATGCCCGTAGGCCAGATATTTTCCAGGCGTCTATACCTTTCTATTTTGGTTTTGAAGTCCCCGTTTTCTCACATCCGTTTAACAGGATCCCTTAAGGAAGATCTGGTGGTATGGGAAAGATTTTTGAATGATTTCAACGGTCGCTCCCTTTTTCAGGACAAATTTATTTTTGCAGCTGATCTTCATCTGTTTACTGACGCTGCAGGCTCTAAAGGCTTTGGGGCTATATGGAAAGAACATCGGTGCTGTGATTCTTGGCCAAATTCTTGGATAGCAGAGATTTGACAAAAAATATTGTGCTTCTGGAATTATTTCCAGTAGTAGTCTCAGTAGAAATTTGGGGTCAGTTTTTTAGTAACAAGCGCATTCTTATTACAACTGATAATAAGGGTGTGCTTTATGCTGTAAACTGTTTATCTTCCAAATCTATTCATGTAATAAAATTATTGCGGCATTTCGTTTTCCTATATCTGAAATGGAATATTTGGATAAAGGCGCAATTTACCCCTGGCAGTGACAATGTTATAGCAGACTAGCTCTCTCGATTTCAGATGAGTCGTTTCCGTCAGCTTCTACCCAATGCAGATTTGGAAGGTCAGCCTTGCCCAGTTCATCTTTGGGATCTGTTCTGAATTGGGTCTCGGCTGCGATCAAGTCTTCAGTGGCATCTCAGACTTGGAAAGAGTATTCAAGAGCCTGGGTTAAATGGGGAAACTTCTGTTTTTCATTAGGTCATTTATCTTTGTTTCCATCTGAAAAGTTCATTTTGTTATTTTTGGAATTCCTAATAAGCCAGAGTTTTTCTCCTAGCCATCTAGTGAAGACACTGGCTGGTGTTTCTTTTTTCTGTCGCCTTCAACATTGGCCTGCTTGTAATAGCTATTTTTCAGTCAGACAGGCTTTAAAAGGCTATATGAGAGTGAAATACATTCCGGATACCAGGAGACCAATATCTATTGATATTTTAGTTCAGATATGTGAAAGTACTGCTTCTATTTGTGTTTCACATTTTGAGGCACTACTTTTTAGATCTGCTTTTGTTCTTTCTTTTTTCGGAGCATTAAGGATTTCGGAGCTTATCCCTAGCAACAAGAGGGGTCTATCTGGTTTGAGGAAGGGGCACGTAATTTTTGATGACAATGTGCTTCAGATTTTTATTCATAGATCTAAAACTGATCAATTGGGGAAGGGTCAATGGTTGGTCTTGTCTCCTGGTGTTCAGGAGAGGATTTGTCCATTGACGACTCTCCGTCTTTATTCTGCTATTCGCCCCCAGCTTGAAGGTTTATTTTTGATACATTTAGATGGTAACCCTCTTACAATTTTTCAGTTTAATGCTATATTAAAGAAATGTATTTGTGTATTAGGTTTAGATAATTTTAAGTTTACCTCACATTCCTTCCGTATTGGTGCAGCTTCTGTGGCAGCTCAAGATGGTATGTCTGATGAGGATATAAAAAAAATAGGTAGGTGGGGTTCCAATTGTTTTAAATCCTACATTTGCCCTAATTTGTTTATTTGATTTCTTTAGGGCTCAGGAAATGTGTCTGGATCGTTGGACACTCCTACATTTATTGGGCAAGGAAACAAGCTGCTCAATGTATTTATACGGAAAATGTATCGATGCCTCAGGATGAATGTATTGCATTATGGAAAGGCATTAGAGGTCTTCGCTGGTGTCATCTCTTCAATATAATAGCTTGATTAGCAGTTGCATGGCCTTTGCCCAATATTTTAATCATTCACGTAGGAGGAAATGATCTATGTAAGATTAGAACTCTTGATTTGATTTTCCAGATTAAGCAGGATTTGCATAGTTTTAAATTGATTTCCCCTAATACTGAGTTATTGCCGAGATTGTCCTGGTTCTCTTCAGGACATAGTAGAGTTATGGAAAATATTAGAAAAATAATTAATCGGGCAATTTCCAAGTTTTTACCTTCCATTGGGGGTTTTGCTTATAGGCATTTAGATTTAGAAGGGGGCATTCCGGGCTTTTACAGACAAGACGAAATACATCTTTCTGACATTGGCATTGACCTTTTTAATCTTGGTTTGCAGAATTGCATAGAAATGGCCGTGGTTTTGGGTTAGGCCGTCCTTTTGTTTTTTACAAAAACAAAATTTTGCCTTGTGGGGACTTTAATGCTATTTTAATATTTTTGGCTTGAGTTCTAATAACTGAGCTTTTGGATAGATATAATTTTACTGGAATTTTAAGATTGAATAAAATACTGTAGATTTATTTATTAAATTATGCAAACCAATAAAGTGCCACGGCCATTATTTTTGCCAATGGTTGTTCTGTGTGTTTTTTCTTATATAAGTTTATTCTGGGGAATCTTTAGATTTATTCTTATTAATGTTTTGGAGTCTAGGGGGCGTGAGCTGCATGCAATCCCATGTAAAAGGAGGGAACAGCTTTTTGGGCCCACCTTCATGGCTTTGCTGTAGCCCCGCCCCTTTTTTCTTGCTAATATAATTTATAGATGAGTTATTATGGAGACAGTTTTAGGTTACTGTCTCTTTAAAAATTGTGAGGTGAGCTTTTATCCAATTAAAAGTAGCGGAAGGTTCTGGAAAATTCAGGAAGCTATAAATATCCCTGTCTGACAGGAATTTTTGCAGTTGGTCAAGCCTTTAGCTAAGAGCTACCCTCCCACCCCTCCCTTGTCGTTGGCACTTATGTGGTGTGATAGTCACCCTGGATGTCTAGGGGGGACTTTAATGTTATTTTAATATTTTTGGCTCGAGTTCTAATAACTGAGCTTCTGGATAGATTTAATTTTACTGGAATTTTATGATTGAATAAAATACTCTAGAATTATTTATTAATTTATGCAAACCAATAAAGTGCCATGGCCATTGTTTATGCCAATGGTTGTTCTGTGTGTTTTTTCGTATATAAGTTTATTCTGGGGAATCTTTAGATTTATTCTTATTAATGTTTTGGAGTCTAGGGGGCGTGGGCTGCATGCAATCCCATTCAATGTAGTAAATGTGTGGGGATCTTTACAAGTACGTTTACGAACTTCTAGATCGCTCAGGGTAGTAGGAGAAGGCTAGAAGCAGTTGAAGTGTAATGATTTACACCCTGACCATGGAACGTACATGGAAATTTTAGGCTACTTCTGACCATGAAGTACAGGGATATATTTTTCCTATATTTACCTTCATAGTGTACAATTTATTTTTTAATTTCTACTTAATACTATGCAGCCATCCATTGCTAAAGCTGCCATCCCTCCCCTCAATAGCACTGCGCTTTGTTCACTTTTAGAGTTTAGCTTCTTTTTAAAAAATGGTCCTTTTAAAGTTTTCTTCTCCTTTGCGGGTTACATCAATAAAGAGACTGCTGTAAGGAAAAATAACCCATCAAAACAGATGTGAACACAGTTCCACTTACTCTCTGTAGTTCTTTTTTAGTAGTGGTCCCTTCTGCAGCATCTATGATCAGAAAACACATTTACATTGCTCTAGATATCTAACAAAAGCATTTGCTGCTCTTAGAAAGCACTCTGCGTGGTACTATAAATGTTAACGAGTCTTACAGCAAGACCGGTTGCATGGTCAATGTCTGTGAAGACCGAGGTTTTCTTACTTTAGTTTTCTTTTTTGGTGTTCTAAGATCTGTTAAAAAAAATACAGATCCTGTTCCAGAGAGAAGGATCATCTTACTTTCAAGTGGCGTTAATGCTATCTAGCTGAATTTATTTAATTATTTAAGACGCTAACTTTATAACAGCTTTCTTCTGAGCATACATGTTTTTTTTGTTTACCTACAGCCTAAAAAGCCATTTTTTCTAGAATTTATTTTTCTAAAATTGTGTTATGTCTATTCCTATTCAGTTTTGTGCTTGGTACAGAATTCACAGGGAAAGAATAGATTTCTTTTCAGCTTGCAAAGGTATTTGTAGAACAGTAAATATTGTCTCCTGCTGTTTTTTTAAAGATGTGTTGTTTGACTCCATTACCTTTTCACACCGGAGGCATTGAATTTCTCTCTGTGTCAGTGTATGAAACCACAGCAGTGATGGGAGAGATAACTCGCACAGTGCCCCTTGGTATACACTCCCCTACCTAAAAGCTTTTTGCAGCCTTATTGTTGGAAACATAATGGCCAATATGAACAAACAGTTATCCTTGCATTACAGGACTCTATCAAGTTGAATTTGTGTCTAAACTAGACATAAAAACATTACTTGTTAGATTTATAAAAAAGTTTCATATCGTTTTAATGTTTACCTGCACCTGCTTTATGAGAGAAAATAGTCAAAAGTACCCCCAGGAGTTTAATTGCGGCAACCAAACTATCAAGCAAATTTAATTGTATACTAAAAATTATAATTTTTTTTTTAAATATGAGCTCTGGCAGGTATATTCAAAACAAGTTTTGTAATAGACGATCCTGCCCCAAATAAACGTCCCAACGTGTTTCGTCTAACCAAGTCATAGTCTTTTTCAGGAGGACTTGTGTTATCTCCAATAAATGGGAGACCACATTGAAACCAGAGATTTTCAAAGGGAGTCTTTGATTATCTCAGACCTCACCTAGATCATGCCGACCATCCACACGGCGGGACCCACTGTAAATGGCTTGCTAGGGATCATGATTAAAGTGCTCATTGGAAATGGGATAGGGCCATCTTAAAGCGGAGGTTCACCCTAATAGCATGTATATCTGACCAACTCCCTTATAGTCGTAACAAGTACTGTCCGCAATTATTTTATTTTTTTATGCTTTACGTACCTTGTAATCCGTTTTTTCAATCTACTTCTTACCACGGGAGTAGGCGTTTCTATGCCATGGGGGATTGTCATCTGGGAGGTCGCCCAGATGATTGACGTCTGTTCGCCCCGGCAGATAAGGCCCTGCCCCCCGTATTGCGTAGGCGCGCACGAGTTATGGGGCTTCCGAAAAAAGCCGAACATGCAGAGCGCAGGCGCTGTATAGAGCCGACTCACATCTCCACATGTTTGGCTTTGTTTGAAAGCCCCGTAACTTGTGCGCGCCTACGCAATACGGGGGGCGGGGCCTTATCTGCCAGGGCAAACAGACGTCAATCATCTGGGCGACCTCCCAGATGACAATCCCCCTAGGCATAGAAACGCCTACTCCCGCGGGGAGAAGTAGATTGAAAAAATGGATTACAAGGTACGTAAAGCATAAAAAAAAAAAACTAATTCGGACAGTACTTGTTACGACTATAAGGGAGTTGGTCAGATATACATGTTATTAGGGTGAACCGCTTTAAGCAAATGGATTATTCGCGAGGTGACAACAAAATGGTGAACAAATAAATGTGTAAGAAACCTGATTGGTGAAGAGAGCAAGGAAGATGAACTGATCCCCCAAGGGCCATATGTACGCCCAATTGACTGCTGATCTGTATCTAGGTACGCTTGTGTGCACCTGCCAGTGGAGATCCTGCACCTGCGTTTGGAGAAATTACATTTTTTGTGGGGCCATTCTTCCCTTACGGAATTTAATAGATTAGCAGGACTACCACCTATGATGGAAAAGACAGCTTCTATGATGCATCAGAGGACCCCCCTGTTCTGTCCTTGCATAGGCTGTGCAGAATGATGCATCAAGTGTGATACAGTAAGTATAGACTTTGGTAGAATGATGCTCATTTATATAACAGCAATTCCATCACTGCAGAATAATTTTTTTAATTGGTTGTATTATATAATATTAAAATGTACTCTACATTGTTCTTTAACTCATACAAGGACCATATGCTTTGCCTAAATATAGTCCAAAGTTTAGAACAACCCAACGTTATGGCTTTAGAATATTGCCTTTGTGCCATCATTTGAATGCCTTTCTAACTATACTATAAACACTAAATTGGAACTTCACTCTCTCAGTCAACGTTGCCTATTTTTACTCCTATAAATTGTTTTACTCCTATGTTGTTAGCATTAGTAAATAGATAGGAAAGTATATCATATGTACTCATTTTAAACTTTTTTTTTATTTCTTCTGTTACTTCCTGGTTTTCAGGCCTAGGCAAATGATGTCGGATTCTTCAAGAGGGGTTTAGCTAAGCATGCCCTCCTGACTGTATACCTGAGCCAAGGGCCGTTGGATTCCAGGATTTTAATGCTACATGAATCATCTGCCCTTACTCAAGGTGGCCACGGCCAGAAATGCTGGGAGGTGTTTTTTGTTTTTCAAAGTGATTTTTCAGCAAAATAAAGCAAGGAGACATGGGTGGATGGATGAGTTTGCTTTGAATTAAAAAAATGTATGAAATGGTGTTTTTCATTTAGGGTACTCAGATGCAGCGTAGTTCTTCTTTAAAGCATAAGTGTACCTTATGTGTAGATCCTCTGACTATCACTGTTATAGCCTGTATGTACAGTGGCAGCTGAATGATCGGGCCTAAAGGTGCAGCTATCCTTTTAGAATTTGGCATCTTCCCACCCCACATGTAGAATTATTTATATTATCTATGGTGTACAGAAGTGCACTGTGTGAGCAAAAATAATGTGACCTGGTAGGTACAAAACTGAATCTAAGCCCTGTGTATATATAATCTTAACACTGTAAACAAAAAGTACAGTTTGAATTGTGATATATTTTCAAAAATATAAATTGGTACTACGACCCTTGATCATATATATATATATTTAGCAAATTCTGTAATGACAATGTAGTGACGGCATCACTAAATGGCAAACCGCGGTCCAAATTCGTTGTTTTATCTGGACCACGGCAATCACGACATTAAGCTGATGCTTTTTTTCCAAGCCTCTGCTGCTGTCATGGGTGGGAGCAGCACTGCATGGAGAGCGGCTGCACAAATTACATTTTCACATTAATCAGGAGGTGATTGGCTGCTAGAATGCAGGGGCGGTCTTAACAACCAATCATCAGCTTGTTAATATGAAAAGTTAACCCAGCAGCTCTTGTCCTCCATCCAGTACTGCTGTGTCTCCGCCTTCATTCCAGAATTGTCCCACCTTCTGCTCTCCGCTCTGTGTAAGGTAGGAGAGTGAAGGAAGCAAAGGACATGGCTGTGAACTTGTGAAGGATGGGGGGCAGGGGTGATGTAAAGGAGTGTGTGTTGTGTGTGTCATGTACAAGAGAGCAGTGCTGTGTGTGGGGGGTCATGTACAGGGGGGCAATGCTGTACAGTGGGGCAATGCTGTGTGTGTAGGGGGGGTCATGTACAGGGGGCAGTGCTGTACAGTGGGGAAATGCTTTGTGTGGGGGGGTCATGTACAAGGGAG
This sequence comes from Rana temporaria, assembly GCF_905171775.1. Taxonomy (NCBI): domain Eukaryota; kingdom Metazoa; phylum Chordata; class Amphibia; order Anura; family Ranidae; genus Rana; species Rana temporaria. The sequence continues at coordinate 185,556,474 of NC_053492.1, forward strand.
CAGTGCTGTATGTGGGGGGTCATGTACAGGGGAGCAGTGTTGTACAGTGGGTCAATGCTGTGTGTATGGGGCGGTCATGTGCAGGTGGGCAGCGCTATGTGTGGGATCGTGTACAGGGGGTAGTACTGTGTGTGTATGAGGGGGTCATGTATAGGGGGCAGTGCTGTGTGTGTGTGGGGGGGGTGGTCATGTACAGGGGGGCAGCGCTGTGTGTGTGGGGGGGGTGGTCATGTACAGGAGGGCAGCGCTGTGTGTGTGTGATCATGTACAGGGGGTAGTGCTGTGTGTGTGTATGGGGGGGTCATGTACAGGGGGAAGTGCTGTGTGTGTGTGTGTATGGGGGAGGGGTCATGTACAGGGGGAAGTGCTGTGTGTGTGGTGGTCATGTTCAAGGGACAGTGCTGTGTGTGTGGGGGGGGGTCATGTGTGTGTGTGGGGGGGGGGGTCATGTGCAGGTAGGCAGTGCTATGTGTGTGATCGTGTACAGGGGGTAGTGCTGTGTGTGTATGGGGGGGGTCATGTACAAGGGGCAGTGCTGTGTGTGTGTGTAGGGGAGTGGTCGTGTACAGGGGGGCAGTGCTGTGTGTGTGTGTGATCATGTACAGGGGGTAGTGCTGTGTGTGTGCATGGGGGAGTCATGTACAGGGGGAAGTGCTGTGTGTGTGTGTGTATGGGGGAGGGGTCATGTACAGGGGGAAGTACTGTGTGTGTGGAGGTCAAGTACAGGGGGGCAGTGCTGTGTGTTGGGGATCATGTACAGGGGGCAGTGCTGTGTGTGTGGGGGGGTCATGTACAGGGGGGCAGCACTGTGTGTGTGTGATCATGTACAGGGTGCTAGTGCTGTTTGTATGGGGTGTAATGTACAGGGGGGAATGCTGTATGTGTGTATGGGGGGGGGGGGGGCATGTACAGGGGGCAGTGCTGTGTGTGGGGGGGTCATGTACAGGGGGGAAGCGCTGTGTGTGTGTTATGTACAGGGGGCAGTGCTGTGTGTATGGGGGGGTCATGTACAGGGGCCAGTGCTGTTTGTGTGGTGGGTCATAAAAAGGAGGGTGGTGCTGTGTGTGTGTATGGGGGAGTCATGTACAGGGGGAAGTGCTGTGTGTGTGTGTGTGTGTGTGGGGGGGGTGGGTCATTTACAGGGGTGCAGCGCTGTGTGTGTGTGTGTGTGTAATCATGTACTGGGGGGGTAGACCTGTGTGTGTGTGTATGGGGGGGTCATGTATAGGGGGCAGTGCTATGTGTGTGGGGGTCACATACAGTAGGGCAGTGCTGTAAGTGTGGGAATTATCTACAGGGGCAGTGCTGTTTGTGTGGTGGGTCATAAAAAGGGGGGCAGTGCTCTGTGTGTGGGGGGGGGGGGTCATGTACAGTGAGGCAGTGCTGTGTGTGGGGATCATGTAAAGGATGCAGTGCTGTTTGTGTAGGGAGGTAATGTAAAGGGGGCAGTGCTATGGGGGGATATATGAAAGGGGCAATGCTAATGCTGTGTGTGTGGGGGGGTGATGTAAAGGGGGACATTGGTGGGGGGGGTTGTGAAAGGGGCAGTGCTGATATGTGAAGGGAAACAGTGCTTTGGGAAGCAAATGTGAAAGGGGCAGTGCTGTGGGGGGGGATATATGAAGTGGGGCAGTGCTGTGGTGGGGAAGATGTGAAGGGGGACATGCAGCCACACAAAAAAATAGGTGCTGCACAGAAAATGTGCAGGGATACCATTACCTCTTAAATGCACTGAAAAACATTTTTAAAAAGGTGCCAGGACCTTCTTCCAGCAGAAAACTCTGGCACAGCAGCCCATTCAAACGAATGGGCTGTCGTGCGTGCACACCTGGGCTGTGATGTCAAGAATCTGAGTCATGAATTTTAATTGAATTCCCCTGATGTAGTGTGTATGTGTAGGCATTGGTCTAAATTGTGGTACTGACAGAGAAATTATTGTATGTGTCAACTTTTACTAACTACAGTTTATTATTCGCCAAGTAAGGCAGTGTTTTCTGATAATTTTATGATGGAATCTTCAGATTAAAAAAAAACTCTTGATTTGGCTTGCTCCTTAATACAGTAAGATTCTCATGGGGCTTGTTTAGTTCAAGCAATTTCCTGCCTCATTAGTTAAACCGCAGTCTATCCAATGTGCTATCAATTTTAAAATAAGCAACAACATGGCCAAGGGACTTGAATCAGGCATTTTTTTGTTTTTTTTTGTTTTAAAACACTGCTAGTGAAAATGTATAAGTAAGTGTCTTTGGGGGCATACAAATGTTGGGCACCTATGGATCATACTGTGCCCAGAAGTTAATTAAGGCTGCTGGCACCATCTTAATTGACGTCTTATGCACAGTTTAGGAGAATACTGCAATAAGAATTGAAACCAAAGTTGCTTCAGTTTCAAAGCAGCTTTATCTTTAGTGTTATATTCTTGAAGTTACACTATGGCAAATAGAAGAAAACCAATTAGAACTACACATTGTAATTTCTGCAGTGATTGGCTCAAACCTGTATAAAAACTGTATAAAACTGTAGAAAATTTAAAATGTATTCATTATTTATGGATTGGTGTTCTTCTGCATACCCAACAATTATTAAAAATACTTTATAAATATTTCTAAAACATTTGTAAATGTGCACCTGTAAGGCACAGGGACGCATGTGACGCCCAGCAAGAGCACAGTGGCAGTGAAGGCATCCAGGACATCCCTGCATCCAATTCATCGAACTGTACAAAAAAGTGGCAATATGCACACTTTGCATGCGCCAGTGTGCCGTCGCGCACAAAGATTCGCCATTGCGTGCTGTTTGCTAATGCGCAAATTAGTGTGGCAATACTGGATATTGGTATATTTGCCATGTCTTCTCAGAATTCTTCCCTGACACGTTTGCAGCAATGTGCACATGGAAGGGCAATGCACATAATAAACAAACAAGGGATTTCCCAGAAAACTTACCAGCCAGTCTGCAAAACAACCAAATTGACCCTGTCTAACAGTTTACATTAAAACAGAGGGTTTAGTCAGTGAAAAAGACCAATATAGATAAGAAAACATGAATAATTAATATAATTTAAATGGCTAATACAATTGCTAATACAATTGCCTTTCATGATTATTACTGAAATTTATTTTGTCATGTAAAGCAAGCGGTGTTCAAATGTTTAGCTCTAGTTATTAAATACACTAAATATAACTTTTTTTGTTATTAATTTATTATTTTATCCAAGCCTCAAAATTTCAAGTCCTGAGCTACTAGCCAGGCCTTAGGAGTTACTTGCTACCTGTTGCCCCACCCAAACCCTGCCTTGTATAGTAGTTCTGGGCAATTCTAATAGACTGTGAGAGGAGGAGAGGGGCGGTCCGAGGCGGAGAGGGGCGGTCCCGAGCGTCTGGTATAGTAGTGCTGGGCAATTCTAATAGACTGTGAGAGGTGGAGAGGGGCGGTCCCGGGCGGCAGTTCTAGGCACAATTCTACTGGACTGTGGGAGGTGAAGAGGGGCGGTCCCGGGCGGCAGGTACAGTTGTGGGAAATCCTACTGGCCTATGGGAGGAGGAGAGGGGCGGTCCCGGGCGGCTCTGGTGTCCACTGTCCAATCTGCTGCTAGCCTGTGCTAGTCTGTGCAGGACGGAGCGTCAGCTGTATAGTTGAATACTGGCCGCACTGTGTGTGTCTGAGTGGCGTGGGATACTCGCACTGCACAAAAATCCCCTCGCCAAATGCGAGGAGACGAGCACACATTTTGAGCCCTGATTATATCTACAACTTACTGATTTGCACTAATGTGCTGTAAGCCATAGATATAAAAATATAATATAGTGTGTTCCAGACAAATTGGGGTAGACTGCTGCACTAGGTAGGCCTGTATGCATCTCAAGTAAGAATGTGTCTGCATGTGATTCCCGAGGCATTCATTGACCCCATGTCAAGTCAAAAACTTAAGAGCTTAAATACAAACCCAATTTAAGTTTATGGGGGTGGGGCAGTAAGGGAGTGTTGATGCAAAAAAAATTGTGTAGGATTTTATAAAACAGCCAGAAATACACACAATACACAATATGTAAACAGCTATAGAAGGCTGCAATTTAAGAAAGGAAGACCAGGTAGGTTTTATCAGGAAATCAAAATTATAATGAAGTATTTTAGATACAATAGCCAGAAATAGCCAGCTTTACTAGGCTGAAAGTTAAACAAGTATGGGTTTATCATGAAATAAAAATCAAAGGCCCAGATTCTCGTAGATCGGGCATATCTCTGTGGCGGCGTAACGTATGTCATTTACGTTACGCCGCCTTAAGTTTTTAATGCAAGTGCTTTATTCACAAAGCACTTGCGTGTAAAGTTGCGGCGGCGTAGCGTAAATCACCCGGCGCAAGCCTGCCTAATTAAAATTAGGCGGGTAGGGGTCGCAAGGACGTCATTGGTTTCGACGTGAACGTAAATGGCGTCCAGCCCCAGTCCAGCCCCATTCACGGACGACTAACGCAAACAACGTAAATGTATACATTTCGACGCGGGAACGACAGCCATACTTAACATTGATTAAAATTAAAAAAATGTGGCGCTAAAGGGAACCCTGAGGGGGGTAACCTGAGAAATAAGGTGAATGCAGATTGACCCAGCAAGGTCAATCAGGTGTATGAATGTGTCACCCAATATGGAGCCTGCAATGACTCAAAGCTCCGCAAGGGGGACCCACTTAAGTGTCAACCAAAAGATTGACGTGAAAAAATTAATAACACGTGTGGGAAATAAAACAAGACAGAATATACCCCAAACTGTGTATAGGGCACATTCAATCTATAAGGGCACCCGAATCAACCAGGCGCATGTGTGACAGTGTGCCTAAAGGCAAATAATTCCAGTACACAAAAATATATATATAATCTTCCAAAACAATAAGGTCAAAGTTCAATGAGGTGAGTCTCAACAGCGGTGACCCCATACACAGTGATAGTAGTCCATTCAATCAAAACTGGATCAAAGTGCTGTATGTTCTCTTCAAACAATGGGTGAAGCAATAAACATCAGATACAATCTTCCGTGTTGGACATATGGATATATGAGTAAATACTCTTACCGGAACCGATGGACCCTCTATCTCACCATACGATGGGAGGGTCGTCAGGGCTTGGTTTAGACCGACTGTCTAGGCAGGAACGTCACCACAAAGATGGTACGAGGCCAAGACGATCACCATTCGGTTCCGTTTGTCACGACACTTGATTGTATCCGGAATCCACCAATAGCAGTAGCTCACACACCCCAATCATGAATGGGAGAAAAAAATAAAAAAGGAGGTGCTCCTCATAGTGTAAAAAAGTATTTAATAAAATTCCTCAAAAATGTCCACACAAGTGACAAATAATAAAATTAAAAAGTCAAACTTGCAGAAATCACACATCAAAAAGCAAACTGAAAAATGAATGAATAACAGCAGCAATATGAACTCCCACCCTGGATGGATGTAAGGAGTATTCCAATAAAAATGCAGTGGAGATGCGATAGAACAGAAAAACCCTACCGGTTTCGTCTCACAAAGACTTCAACTGGGGTATCTATCTGTCCCCTGCATCTCCCATGCATTAAATACCTGTTGATCCTGCCTCCATGAGAATCCCAGCCCAATCCGCCATGAATTCCTGGCGTGCGTTCCAAGGAGTCAAACATTTCCATGTGTGCGTTCCATAGACCGGATAGAGAGAGGCGGGGCTAAATTGTATAAACCAGCGTTGTATGGATGTCATTAGTTAGCCCCAGGGCGGAAGGGATGCGACGCGCCACGGGCCAATCAAACGAAACGAGAGAGGAGGTGAACACACCTCCCAAAGAGACAGTGTCTCGTCCTCCTCGCCGGCCGCATATGACAGAAGAGCATCGAAAGCGCTCTCCACCAACCAGCGACACACGATCGCGTGGCTACGCCCCCCGACGTAACCACGTCGGCGCTGCGTGCCACGATGCGGTCCAAAGGATACAAGTAACGTACCCTCCTCCTCGCCGGCCGCATATGGCAGAAGAGCGTCGAGAACACTCTCCACCAATGGGCGGCACGCGATCACATGGCTACGCCCCGACGTCAACACGCCAGCGCTGCGTACCACCGTGCGGTCCAAGTAACACAGATAACGCGTCACTCGATCACACCCCCGTGCTAATAGGGAGAGTGTCGCACGTTGCAGCGCGGTACAGGGGACACCAAATATAGTGTCCCATAGTGTCAAACCTCCTGAGCGGCATACGTGTAGCCCAAGATGAGATTATACAAAATAATAGTATAATTAATTATAAGTACAAAATCATATATATAACTCTCAATTGGAACGTGGTCCATTAATAATGGATTTGGAATAGAGGCAGAACTGGGTAAACGATTCTCACGAAGGGGAAGCATCTAAATTTGAAAGACCATTGCTTATATAATGAATACATAAATCGAGGAAATTCATGTATAATATAGCCAAAATATAATGGTAATTAGTAAAATATTAAAAACATCAAAATATAAAGATATAAAACTGAGAGAAGACATTCTTATAATGTGAACTTGTCTGTGACCAAAAGAAGTTATGACTGGTTTATAAACGCATTCACATCCCATTCGACATTGAGTCCAAATGGGGTGTAACACTTAAGCGAATATATCCAATAGACTTCTAATTTAGAGACCCCTCTGGTGCTAGGTTCACCCCTCCAGTGTGGAACAAATTTATCTATAATTAGGAATGTTGTACCTTCAAGTTTTTTATTGTGAACCTGAAGGTAATGTCTGGGTACTGTGTGCTTGGTGCAACCCTTCTTAATTTTAGCGACATGTTCACCTACCCTTGTGGAAAAGCTCTGTATGGTACGACCAACGTACTGTTTTCCACAAGGGCAGGTGATCAGGTATACTATGTGCGTAGATGCACAAGTAAAAAACTGTTTCATGGGATATTCGATCCCGGTGGTGGCAGATTTGAAACAGATAGATTTCCTCCTTCCATGTGTGTTGTTTAAGCACACCTTGCATTTCCTGCAAGGGTGGAAACCTTTTGATAAGGGAAAAAAAGATGGTTTAATCGGAGGATCCGTGATGTTGGGTGCAACTTTATTTTTCAAAGAAGAAGCTCCTCTGTATATCACGGTAGCATTCGTAGGCAATGCTGGTCCAAGGACTTGATCCTCTTTTAGAATACTCCAATGTTTATAGATAATTTGCTTAATTTGTTTATATTGCCCAGAGAAAGTGGTAAAGAAAGAGTTCTTAAATTTCGAATCATGAGCTGCCTTTACTTTTTCAGTTATTAACGTGGCACGATCTAATCTTCCAATTTGTTTAATTTCTTCATCAATGTTATCACCTGAATAACCCTTATCCAAGAACCTCTGTTTGAGGACCTGAGCCTGGACGTGAAAATCCCTCACATCAGAGCAATTTCGTCGAATCCGCATCAATTGGCTCCTGGGGACCGACTTTAACCAGGCGGGATGGTGACAGCTGTCTATTGGGATATAGCCATTGCGGTCCGTACTTTTAAAGTACGTTTTGGTCACCAATTGGTCATTCTGGGACGAAATCTCTAAATCCAGAAAGTGGATATTTGAAAAACTTGCCTCGTAAGTTAGGATAATTCCCACATCATTATTGTTCAATATGGCCATAAACGTATCAAGGGACTGTTGGTTTCCCCTCCATAGGAGGAGGATGTCGTCTATGTACCTGGCCCAGAGAACAATCTCTGGCCGGTTTAACGCATAGACGACATCCTCCTCCCATTTGGCCATAAAGATATTGGCGAGGCTGGGGGCAAACTTAGCCCCCATCGCCACGCCTTTCTGTTGTAAAAAGTAATCCCCGTTGTACCAAAAATAGTTGTTTGTGGTAGCGAATTTAAGTAAATCCATAATGAAGTATTTCTGTATGATAGGAACATTATCATTACGACGGAGAAAACTCTCCACTGCCTGGAAACCCAAATGATGGGCAATGCTTGTGTACAAAGAGCACACATCCGCCGTTACCAGCATGATGTCCCCAGTGTACACTACCTCATCCAGCCGTGCGATGGTATGCCTGGTATCCTTTAGATATGAAGGGATGTTCTTCACCATCGGCTGTAAGTGGAAATCTATATATCTCCCTATTCGGGAGGTAATAGAATTAATCCCACTTATAATGGGCCTACCGGGGGGATTCACATTATCCTTGTGGATTTTTGGTAAATAGTACATGGTAGGAACGCGAGGAACCTTAGGAATAAGGTACGCGCGTTCCTTTTTGTCCAATATCCCCTTTTGGAAACCTGCGGCGACCACTTTCCCCAAAGAAGTTTTAATCTTTGAGGTGGGATTTGAGGGCAGTTTAATGTATGTATCAGTATCTCCCAGAATTCGCATCATCTCCTCATGGTATGCGGATTTATCTAATACCACTATGCCTCCTCCTTTGTCCGCCGGACGGATCACGAGATCTTTATGTTCACAAAGACTCTTCAAGCCCTTTTTAATGTTGGGGTCGATGAATGTTTTCTTAATAGGTAATTCATCTATGTCTTTGAGAACTAAATCTCTAAATACCTTTACATTTGGAGCCATTGGACAGGAGGGGTTGAACAACGATGGATTAGAGAGTCCGGTATGGATGATGCGAGAAGAAATCTCTGGGAGATGGGGTCTACAGGGGTTACTAATAAAATATCTTTGGATATTTAATTTCCGTACGTATTTTTGTACGTCGATGAAGGTATCGAATTTATTAAGGGTTTTAGGGGGAACGTACTTCAACCCCTTATCTAATACCACTTTCTCTGTCTCAGTAAGATGGACTTTGCTGAGATTGAAAATACCTGATCCAATTAAACTTTTTTTCTTTTTCGTCCGGTCTCTGCGCCCCCCTCTCGAACCACGTTTGGTTCTCTTCCCCTGGGATAAGCCTCCTGGTCCCGGTGAAAATCCCCTTGATACTCGGACCTTGGCCGGTTCTGATTGTATAAATAGGGGGACCTATCCCGATGGTACTCTTCCCTTTCCATGTAACCATATGTGTGGTTAGATGGTCTATATGGATATTCACCCCTAGATGGAGGGGGGGGTCCTCCACCCCCCAGACCCGGGGTAGATGGAGGGTATCCATTTGAATGGTCATAATAATTCCTATGGCCATAGGGGGATGACTCATATGGGCGGGAGTCCTGGGGGTTGTCTTTATGATTCCTGGATCTTCCTCTAGGTCCTTTACCCTTACCTCTAGAGGGATTTCCTCTCTGTTGATAATTAGGGGTTCTAGGACCTCCCCCTCTACTGGTAGAACTATCGTTCCTACCAGGAAGTATTGAGGAGGGGCCTGGTTGTGAAAAAGCCAAAGTTTTAACATCACTGGATGATGGTTGAGAAACTTCCATTTCTAAATTATGAGATTCTTCCTCTTCTCCGGTGTTAATTTGACTTTGCCATCTAAACACTAGCCCCGTCTTATAATCTGCAACATCCCTAGTATACTTTTTTTGCTTCTTTAATTTTTGGTCTCGTTCTTCTTTCTCTAAATGGCCTTTCAAATTTAAGGAAAGTGTATTATATTCTGTAGTGGACTTTGAGTTCAATAATTTTTCTTTAATGTCTTTTATCTCTCTATCTAAAACAACCATTCTTGATTTTTTCTTTTCAATTAAAAAATCTAGTAGAGATATCCCTTGGTTGTTGAAAAATTTAAACCAGGACGTTAGATCAGGTTCACCCTGTTGGGGGTGAACATCCCATCTAAGTCCTCGTGGGACCATTCGTTCTTTCGTGTATTGCTCTAAAAACGCTACATCCCACTGTAGGTGGAGTTCTGAAGTCATGAGGTTTTTAAGCCTCATGAAAAGCCCTCCTATCTCTGAGTCCGTATCCAACACTGTGAATACCCCTTCAGTATTGAAAACCCGACTGGTGCGGTATTCAAAGATATCCATGAGGATATTAATGTCCGATTGCTGCAATATAATGAAATCCAGAAAACTGCTATAAAATAATATGTGTAAATATTGCGCGAATCAAAATGTAAAAGTGAGTCAAGCAGCCAACATAGCAAAGTGGATACTCCGTGAATACAAAAATTAAAAAATGTGGCGCTAAAGGGAACCCTGAGGGGGGTAACCTGAGAAATAAGGTGAATGCAGATTGACCCAGCAAGGTCAATCAGGTGTATGAATGTGTCACCCAATATGGAGCCTGCAATGACTCAAAGCTCCGCAAGGGGGACCCACTTATGTGTCAACCAAAAGATTGACGTGAAAAAATTAATAACACGTGTGGGAAATAAAACAAGACAGAATATACCCCAAACTGTGTATAGGGCACATTCAATCTATAAGGGCACCCGAATCAACCAGGCGCATGTGTGACAGTGTGCCTAAAGGCAAATAATTCCAGTACACAAAAATATATATATAATCTTCCAAAACAATAAGGTCAAAGTTCAATGAGGTGAGTCTCAACAGCGGTGACCCCATACACAGTGATAGTAGTCCATTCAATCAAAACTGGATCAAAGTGCTGTATGTTCTCTTCAAACAATGGGTGAAGCAATAAACATCAGATACAATCTTCTGTGTTGGACATATGGATATATGAGTAAATACTCTTACCGGAACCGATGGACCCTCTATCTCACCATACGATGGGAGGGTCGTCAGGGCTTGGTTTAGACCGACTGTCTAGGCAGGAACGTCACCACAAAGATGGTACGAGGCCAAGACGATCACCATTCGGTTCCGTTTGTCACGACACTTGATTGTATCCGGAATCCACCAATAGCAGTAGCTCACACACCCCAATCATGAATGGGAGAAAAAAATAAAAAAGGAGGTGCTCCTCATAGTGTAAAAAAGTATTTAATAAAATTCCTCAAAAATGTCCACACAAGTGACAAATAATAAAATTAAAAAGTCAAACTTGCAGAAATCACACATCAAAAAGCAAACTGAAAAATGAATGAATAACAGCAGCAATATGAACTCCCACCCTGGATGGATGTAAGGAGTATTCCAATAAAAATGCAGTGGAGATGCGATAGAACAGAAAAACCCTACCGGTTTCGTCTCACAAAGACTTCAACTGGGGTATCTATCTGTCCCCTGCATCTCCCATGCATTAAATACCTGTTGATCCTGCCTCCATGAGAATCCCAGCCCAATCCGCTATGAATTCCTGGCGTGCGTTCCAAGGAGTCAAACATTTCCATGTGTGCGTTCCATAGACCGGATAGAGAGAGGCGGGGCTAAATTGTATAAACCAGCGTTGTATGGATGTCATTAGTTAGCCCCAGGGCGGAAGGGATGCGACGCACCACGGGCCAATCAAACGAAACGAGAGAGGAGGTGAACACACCTCCCAAAGAGACAGTGTCTTGTCCTCCTCACCGGCCGCATATGACAGAAGAGCGTCGAAAGCGCTCTCCACCAACCAGCGACACACGATCGCGTGGCTACGCCCCCCGACGTAACCACGTCGGCGCTGCGTGCCACGATGCGGTCCAAAGGATACAAGTAACGTACCCTCCTCCTCGCCGGCCGCATATGGCAGAAGAGCGTCGAGAACACTCTCCACCAATGGGCGGCACGCGATCACATGGCTACGCCCCGACGTCAACACGCCAGCGCTGCGTACCACCGTGCGGTCCAAGTAACACAGATAACGCGTCACTCGATCACACCCCCGTGCTAATAGGGAGAGTGTCGCACGTTGCAGCGCGGTACAGGGGACACCAAATATAGTGTCCCATAGTGTCAAACCTCCTGAGCGGCATACGTGTAGCCCAAGATGAGATTATACAAAATAATAGTATAATTAATTATAAGTACAAAATCATATATATAACTCTCAATTGGAACGTGGTCCATTAATAATGGATTTGGAATAGAGGCAGAACTGGGTAAACGATTCTCACGAAGGGGAAGCATCTAAATTTGAAAGACCATTGCTTATATAATGAATACATAAATCGAGGAAATTCATGTATAATATAGCCAAAATATAATGGTAATTAGTAAAATATTAAAAACATCAAAATATAAAGATATAAAACTGAGAGAAGACATTCTTATGATGTGAACTTGTCTGTGACCAAAAGAAGTTATGACTGGTTTATAAACGCATTCACATCCCATTCGACATTGAGTCCAAATGGGGTGTAACACTTAAGCGAATATATCCAATAGACTTCTAATTTAGAGACCCCTCTGGTGCTAGGTTCACCCCTCCAGTGTGGAACAAATTTATCTATAATTAGGAATGTTGTACCTTCAAGTTTTTTATTGTGAACCTGAAGGTAATGTCTGGGTACTGTGTGCTTGGTGCAACCCTTCTTAATTTTAGCGACATGTTCACCTACCCTTGTGGAAAAGCTCTGTATGGTACGACCAACGTACTGTTTTCCACAAGGGCAGGTGATCAGGTATACTATGTGCGTAGATGCACAAGTAAAAAACTGTTTCATGGGATATTCGATCCCGGTGGTGGCAGATTTGAAACAGATAGATTTCCTCCTTCCATGTGTGTTGTTTAAGCACACCTTGCATTTCCTGCAAGGGTGGAAACCTTTTGATAAGGGAAAAAAAGATGGTTTAATCGGAGGATCCGTGATGTTGGGTGCAACTTTATTTTTCAAAGAAGAAGCTCCTCTGTATATCACGGTAGCATTCGTAGGCAATGCTGGTCCAAGGACTTGATCCTCTTTTAGAATACTCCAATGTTTATAGATAATTTGCTTAATTTGTTTATATTGCCCAGAGAAAGTGGTAAAGAAAGAGTTCTTAAATTTCGAATCATGAGCTGCCTTTACTTTTTCAGTTATTAACGTGGCACGATCTAATCTTCCAATTTGTTTAATTTCTTCATCAATGTTATCACCTGAATAACCCTTATCCAAGAACCTCTGTTTGAGGACCTGAGCCTGGACGTGAAAATCCCTCACATCAGAGCAATTTCGTCGAATCCGCATCAATTGGCTCCTGGGGACCAACTTTAACCAGGCGGGATGGTGACAGCTGTCTATTGGGATATAGCCATTGCGGTCCGTACTTTTAAAGTACGTTTTGGTCACCAATTGGTCATTCTGGGACGAAATCTCTAAATCCAGAAAGTGGATATTTGAAAAACTTGCCTCGTAAGTTAGGATAATTCCCACATCATTATTGTTCAATATGGCCATAAACGTATCAAGGGACTGTTGGTTTCCCCTCCATAGGAGGAGGATGTCGTCTATGTACCTGGCCCAGAGAACAATCTCTGGCCGGTTTAACGCATAGACGACATCCTCCTCCCATTTGGCCATAAAGATATTGGCGAGGCTGGGGGCAAACTTAGCCCCCATCGCCACGCCTTTCTGTTGTAAAAAGTAATCCCCGTTGTACCAAAAATAGTTGTTAGTGGTAGCGAATTTAAGTAAATCCATAATGAAGTATTTCTGTATGATAGGAACATTATCATTACGACGGAGAAAACTCTCCACTGCCTGGAAACCCAAATGATGGGCAATGCTTGTGTACAAAGAGGACACATCCGCCGTTACCAGCATGATGTCCCCAGTGTACACTACCTCATCCAGCCGTGCGATGGTATGCCTGGTATCCTTCAGATATGAAGGGATGTTCTTCACCATCGGCTGTAAGTGGAAATCTATATATCTCCCTATTCGGGAGGTAATAGAATTAATCCCACTTATAATGGGCCTACCGGGGGGATTCACATTATCCTTGTGGATTTTTGGTAAATAGTACATGGTAGGAACGCGAGGAACCTTAGGAATAAGGTACGCGCGTTCCTTTTTGTCCAATATCCCCTTTTGGAAACCTGCGGCGACCACTTTCCCCAAAGAAGTTTTAATCTTTGAGGTGGGATTTGAGGGCAGTTTAATGTATGTATCAGTATCTCCCAGAATTCGCATCATCTCCTCATGGTATGCGGATTTATCTAATACCACTATGCCTCCTCCTTTGTCCGCCGGACGGAACAAGAGATCTTTATGTTCACAAAGACTCTTCAAGCCCTTTTTAATGTTGGGGTCGATGAATGTTTTCTTAATAGGTAATTCATCTATGTCTTTGAGAACTAAATCTCTAAATACCTTTACATTTGGAGCCATTGGACAGGAGGGGTTGAACAACGATGGATTAGAGAGTCCGGTATGGATGATGCGAGAAGAAATCTAGCAGGGGCAACTTTACGCCAGAAAAACCTAACGTAAACGCCGTAACTTCACTGCGTCGGCCACGCGTACGTTCGGGAATTCACGTATCTAGCTAATTTGCATACTCGACGGGGAAAACGACGGAGGCGACACCTAGCGGACAAAAAAAATTGCATTTAAGATCCCACGGCGTAAGAGCCTTACGCCTGTCGTATCTAATGGATATCTATGCGTAACTGATTCTAAGAATCAGTCGCATAGATACGACGGCCCAGATTAGGACTTACGACGGCTTTTTAAACGTTGTTGTAATGTCTCATGATGGTACCGGAAAAATCCTACTTGCCCCACCCCTATCTTTTTGTATTTGAATATGTTTTTGGGATGTAGGCACCTGTATCTTCAATTATACAATTTTTGTGAGCAGACATTTTATAATACTATGTAAGCAACTTTAGTAGGTTTCAGTTAAAAGTGAAAGGCCAAGCAGATTTTCTTGTTAAATAAAAATTAGAGAGTATTATTTCAGAGATTATAGCCATGAGTCTCAGGAGAGTTTGAAAGTGGATTGATTATCCTGCAATGTAGAAGAAAGAGATGAGGCGGTTTTTATCTTGAAAAAAGATTAACCACGTAAGCCCTAGACCATTTTGCAGCTAAAGGACCAGGCCCCTTTTTGCGATTCGGCACTGCGTCGCTTTAACTGACAATTGCGCAGTCGTGCGACGTGGCTCCCAAACAAAATTGGCATCCTTTTTTTCCCACAAATAGAGCTTTCTTTTGGTGGTGTTTGATCACCACTGTGTTTTTTATTTTTTGCTCTATAAACAAAAATAGAAGGACAATTTTGAAAAAAATTCAATATTTTTAACTTTTTGCTATAATAAATATCCCCCAAAAATATACGGTATATATATAAAAAAAATATTTCCTCAGTTTAGGCCAACACGTATTCTTCTACATATTTTTGGTAAAAAAAATCGCAATAAGCGTTTATCAATTGGTTTGCGCAAAAGTTATAGCGTTTACAAAATAGAGGATAGTTTTATGGCATTTTAAATAATATTTTTATTTACTAGTAATGGCGTTGATCAGCAATTTTTAATCGTGACTTCGACATTATGGTGGACACATCAGACACTTTTGAAACTATTTTAGGACCATTGTCATTTTTACAGCGATCAGTGCTATAAAAATGCACTATTAGTGTGAAAATGACACTGGCAGTGAAGGGGTTAACCTCTAGGGGGCGCTGTAAGGTTTAAGTGTGCCCTAGTGTGTGATTCTTACTGTAGGGGGCGTGGCTGGGCGTGTGACATCACTGATCGTCATTCCCTATGACAGGGAACAAACAATCAGTGACAGGCTCACTAAGGCCCCGTACACACCATAGAATCCATCCGCAGATAAATCCCAGCAAATGGGTTTCAGCGGATAGATCCTATGGTGTGTACACGCCAGCGGATCTTTTTCTGCGGATATATCTCCCCTGGGATGGATTCCAGCAGATCGGATATTTGCTGACATGCAGAACATATCCATCTGCTGGAGTCCATCCCAACAGATGGATCCGCTGGTCTGTACAGACTCACCGGATCCATCCGTCCGAAGGGATCCCCCGCATGCGTCGTAATGATTCGACGCATGCATGGAATTCCTTATATGACAGCGTCGCGCACGTCGCCGCGTCATAATCGCGGCGACGGCGCGACACGTCATCGCCAGAGCATTTCGGCGCGGATTTCAATGCGATGGTGAGTACACTCCATTGCAGAGAAATCTGCTGAAATCCTCGAGAGGATTTATCCGCGGAAACGGTCCGCTGGACCGTATCCGCGGATAAATCCTCCCGTGTGTATGGGGCCTTAGGCCACGTACACACGGTCGGACAAAACCGATGAGAATGAACCGAAGTTCAGTTTCATCGGACCAAACCGACCGTGTGTATAGGCCATCGGTCTGTTTTCCTTCGGTCCAAAATTTTAAAACATGCTTCAAAACCGAACCGATGGACCGCTGCCCGAACGGACCAAACCGATGGTTAGTACAGAAAAACATTGGTTCAAAACCCGCGCATGCTCACAATCAAGTCGACGCATGCTTGGAAGCATTGAACTTCTTTTTTTCAGCACGTCGTGTGTTTTACGTCACCGTGTTCTGACCCGATCAGATTTTGAACTGATGGTGTGTACACACATCAGACCATCAGGCCACTTTAGCGGTGAACCGATGAAAACGGTCCGTCGGACCATTCTCATTGGTTTTGTCCGACCGTGTGTACGCGGCCTAAGAAGCACGGGGAGAGGTTTGTTTACACTTACCTCTCCCTGTTTTTCAGCTCTGTGACCCGATCGCGGGACACCGGCGGTGACCAGGTCCGCGGGTCCCGCGGGTGCGGTCACGGAGCTCAGGACCGGGTCACGAGCGCGGCGGCGCGCGCGACCCACGGCTGGGCACTTAAAGGGCAACATACCTGTACGTGATTGTGCCCAGCCGTTCCATTCTGCCGACGTATATCGGCGTGAGACGGTCCTTAAGGGGTTAATGTGTATTATTTCAAAGAAACAATAGCCACAAATATTTGTGAGTTCCTGGAGCACTGGATTAAGCCACAGAATCTGTTAATGGTGGCATGAACTTTTCTTGTTTGACCCAGATTACAAGAAAACAATTAATTAGTAGCATCAGCTGTGGGAAGTTGTTCATGTGGGAAACAGCCAGTATAAAGCCTCCACCCCCTGACCTCTGTGTGCTGTGTTCAAATTCTGAGTAAGGTGCATATAAATAGGCAATTTAGAACTATACGATTTACAAAAAGTACAGTACACAAGAAGTGTAGTGCAGATTGGCACTATACAGACATAGATTGTGTACACAAGAACAAGATTAGTGTCTCCTCCCTCTGCCTGTGTGCAGCCTCACTTGTCCCACCTCCTATCTGCCCTATTGCCCCCATCTTCTTTCATTCTCTCCCTCGGCACCTCCACTTTCCCAGCCAGCTTGACGCTGACATCCCTGCCTCCTGGTCTGATGTTACTTGGCTCTGCTACCTCAGCTGCAGGTGATTGACCAGCACTGTGAGGAATCAGAAGTCCCAGTGTTGCTAATATACTGCCTGTTACAGGAAGACAGACTGTGTAGTGCACAAGGTGCATGCGCAGAAGCCCTTGCGATGAGAGGCACCCCTCTCCCTGCTATGGTCAATTACATTCCACATCTCCAGAACAGTACTGCTGCCAGAGAGAAAACTTGTCACACACACAGTCCATCCCCTCCTTGGCAGCATGGTCAGACAGATGTGGGGGGAGGGCACAAATTGTAATCGGACCAAGTGCTCCATGCAGCAGAACCCCTGCAGGATATGGAGGTAGGGGGGGGTGGGTTAAACATGACTTTTCATTTGCTTTGATGCCTAAAGTGGCTGTAAGCTTGTTTTTTTTTATTAATTTAACAAACATGTTAAATTGACCTGGTCTGTTATGATAACAGCCATTAGATGGTTTGACTGTTTGTTTGAGAACACAACCAATGTGACAGTTACATTTCTGAAACATGCCGGGAATGTAACTGTTTTTTTAAAGTGTTATTTCGATGGGTTTACTTTGGCTTTAAAGTTAAACTAAACCCTACAATCCATTACAGCCAAGAAAATTGTCATCTTAGCCTCTGTTTGATCCAAATTTGCAATAGTACTTACCATATGATCTGTTATGACGGCATGCATTGAACATAACTATTTTGGGAAATGGTTACATCGATAGATTTAATTCCGCTTTAATGCAAAACCGCAATGATGGATGTGGTCACTTCTTGAATTGCCACTTCTACTTTTACATGCCTTGTGTGGACATATGTATATGGACAATACCATAGCTAAGTGATTTCAGACCAATCCATTCCTATATTAATCACAAGCACCTAAAGCTTTGGTGGACTTTTCTGTAGTGAAATGATCAGTTTTTTCACTGAGGAAATGAAATATAGTCAGTACCTTGGCCTTACAGGCTGTAGTCATTCCTTAAGATGGCCAATGTACAATTTTTCTTTAAAGCCCGTACACACGATATGACTTTTTGACAACAAACCTCCGAAGGACCTGTTTTTGCAGACAATCCGACTATGTGTACACTCCGGACACGATCGGACAAACTTTTTCGCCTTTTCATCGGACAAATGTTTGCTGTGTGAACAGACAAACTTTCCAGCAAATGTCAAAAAAATGTCCTACGTCGGCTAATCCGATCGTGTGTAGACAAGTCCATCGGACTAAAGTCCAAATTACAAACACCCATGCTCAGAACCAATGCTAAAGATCAGACAACAATAGCAGAAGTTGCCCACAGGGTGGCTGAAAAAGTCCTATCGTGTGTATGCATACCAAGTTCACGGAGCAAAATCCACAGAACAGTCAGTTGGAAGTCCGATCGTGTGTATGAGGCTTTAGATTTACCAAAACCATATAGAATAAGGTGGAATCTAAATACTTTCAATTTGAAAACAATTAGGCTTGTACTACATAATTGAAGGTAAATCTAAAGGAAATTGAATAAGACAAGTGTATAATGTATGGACAGCTTTATTTGTTAGTTGTATCTGTACACCACTAAGTTATTTACCCATTGCTTTTTTATCTCTCCGAAAATAGGGTAGCGTGTGTATAGCTATAGTTATTCTGGAAAGTTGTGACATTTTATTAGATAAAATAAATGTGCTGTGTTCATATATGAGCTCTGTTTTCAGAAGACCTATGATCCCCATGCTTATTGTCTTCACAAAAAAAGAAAAGCAAATTGCTTTTATAAATGATTTAGATAAAAGAATCTCCCTTGGGATATTTTATAAATTGCTGACACAGAAAATAAACAGACACACCACTCATTATAAGGCCGAAGTTATTATTTACCACCTTGTGTAACTTTACCTAGAAAAAGTGATATCTGACACAGGTTACCTTGTGACTACAGAAACAGAAGCTGATAAATATTCCATACAGATTCCATCACCTTGGAATGCAACTGCAACATGAAAAGGTGGTTATTAATTCAAGACAAGCTTCCAAAAAGATAAAAGATAACTAAAATACAAACACTTTGCATAGCACTGAAGTGTCAGGGGAATCAGCGGGGTGGGTACACCGGGTACTAGTGCATTGCTGACTATAGCTAGATAATGTTACACTTAGCACAATAGAGCACAACAAGATGAAGAAAGAATGTTTTCAGAAGAAGGCGAGAAAAAAATTGTTCCTATGAACCCAGATTAAAGAAAATGACAAAATAAACAACATCTCAGGAAATGAATGTAGCAAAGAATGTTCTTTTCCACTCAAAAATTGCAGATGCTTTTAAGAACAGAAAAAAAGAAAACAAACACCACCTGAGTGGACAAGAAGAAATATTGTACGTTCTGTACAACACTAACAATGAGGACAAGGGACACCTGGCGACAAAAAACTAAGTAGAGCTGTCTTCACGCAGTTATATTTTAAAGAATGTTTTACTCAATACTTCTGCAAATAAATAACACATTTTTAATGACATAGGTCTAAATGATTACCTATTTTCATTAATGGAAACATTATGCACATTCCCTTGTGCATAAGAACTCCTCTAGACCCCAAATTTAGTTCCTTTTCAATGGCTAGGGTGTTTTCTGGCCAAAGCCCATTTCACCAGCTCTCTCTAGGTAGGCATCTTTTGACTCTTGCTATGTCTTATCATTTATTACCCACACACAAGGCAAAAACTGCATCAACATTTTATTGATATGTAGCCCAGTCTGCAATTCTGGCAGAAAAGGGATTCTGAGTAAGAACTCTTACATAAGCATGGATGCTGGGGAAAAAAATAAAGCCAATAATTTACTTATGTAAAGCAGTTGTGTACCAATCCCTAAAATAAGGGTGAATGAATGTTTTAGTCAGTGGCGGCTGGTGGTAATTTTTTTTGGGAGGGTGGAAAACAGTGCACCCCCCTGTCGAGGTGGTCGGTCAGTCGGTGTACTTACTCCATCCATTGCAGGCAATCATGGGCGGCTTCCCCTGCTCTCCTCTATAGGCAACAAGAGCAGCTTCTCTTTCCCCTGCTTGGCGGCTTCCATTTCTTTCCTCCTCCTCCTCAGTGGCCAATCAGAATGCTTCTACTTCCGGCCAGTCGGGAAACGAGTCTCAAACCTGCTTCCTGATTCCTAAAGAGATTCATTGTGAGGATATCTAATATTCATTTGCTGTTCTCACACACCTGGGTGGTCTCTGAGCGCATTTTCTGCGCCCCGAGCCCACCTTATTTTGAAGCCCACCTTATTCAAAAAAACACAAACCCTGCATTGGAATCCATGCGCCCGGTGTCCTCAAAGAGGCCATATAAATGGATGGGGGGGCAGCGCCATGCACCATTAATGAACGGGCCTGGCTCAGGCAACTTATATATACAGCGCTACCTTTAACGTCATTAAATAGCAAACAAATATATGTATCTCTCAATATAGTTAAAAACAATAAAGTGCTTGATAAAGGAAATAAAAAAAGTGTTTTACAAATCCTCAAATGTCAATCAATAAAGTGTCACAGTGCTATGCATATAGTGAAAAATGCTGTAGTAGTTCATCATCAATTTTCAGCATGAATGTGCAAAAAACTCTTTTGTAAAAGTTCCACCATGCTATGCAAACAAATTATTCAAAGGTGCGTTCACATTTTTGCACATTCATACTGAAGACTTTGAGGATTGGTTGAACACTTTTTAATGGACTTTTTATTAATTAAGCACTTTATTTCCTTTATTAAGCACTTTATTGTTTTTCATTATATTGAGAAATACATTGATTTGTTTGCTATTTAGTGACCTTAAAGGTAGCGCTGTATATATAGATTACTAGAACATGGATGCAGGAGAGACTCCTACTGCAGAACATAGAGCAAGCAGCATTTAGTCTTCCTCCATCCACTAGAGGGTGCAGTAAGGATGGGAACTGCTAAAGACTCTGAGGCCCCGTACACACATCCGAGGAACTCGACGGGCAAAACTCATCGTTTTGCTCGTCGAGTTCTGTGTGAAGCTGCCGAGGATCTCGGTGAGCCAACTTTCCTCATTGAACAACGAGGAAATAGAGAACATGTTCTCTATTTGGCTCGACGAGGAACTCGTCGGCTTCCTCGGCCGAAAGTGTACACACGCCGGGTTTCTCGGCAGAATTCAGCTCCGATCGAGTTTCTGGCTGAATTCTGCCGAGAAACTCGGTCATGTGTACGGGGCCTGAGGAGGAATGTGGAGGATTGTGGAAGATGTAGTTCCAAGAAATCAGCCCTGTAGGAAATAAATACTATGCTGGACTAAAAGTGCCAGGAGGAAGGGCTTCTGCAGAAGGAGAGGAGAGCAGATGCCCAGGCTAGAGATACAAAATCTGATATGGAGAGAGAAAAAGGGGAAGCTGCTTGTGTGTTGAGGCTGGTGATGTTGGTGTTTTCTAGATAGGGGCTGTATTGTTGTACCTGCCAGAAACCACTATGTCATTGGAGAGACATCTTGCCAAGAAAACTTGGGTCAAACATTTACGCACTGGTGGAAAAATGTGTGGAATTTAGTGACTAAACAATCTTCATAAATAGGCACCAAAATCTGAGAAATTTCTCTTACAGAAATGCTTTAGGTAACTGTTTTCTAGGGTGATACGGCTCTGTTGTTGAACATTTTATGTAAAATAATTGAGTAATTAACATGACTTTTCAAAATTCTCGAACCACTGAGGTAAAAGAGCTTAGCTAAATATTGAATATTTCATAATGGCTTTTGTATGGTAATGAAATCTACTTTTTGTGACCTACTGTTCTAGCTTTTTCTGGACCAATTTATATAAAACTATTTTTCTATTTCATTACATTTGTTCTTGCATATTATATTACTTTTCTCAGAACAGAACATTCCAAGAAAAAATTGCAAGGATCTTTAATTTAAAAGCATTACTGTCAATAAGAAAGAAATTTGAGGGAACTCAAGGTGTATGTCAGTTAAAGCTGACCTAGCAGTAAAAAAGCAAGGTCGGCCTAAAATATGTGGCCCCTCTCCCATCATTAATAGTCATTTTAAAGTTAAAAAGAAAAAAAAGCTGTAAGGATTTTTTTTTTTTAAATATACTAACTTTTCCCCCCACAACCACCTATGATGTCTAGGTGAGGGGGATGTCATCATCCTATGGTGAGATCCCAGGGAATGGGAATGTAGGCTACACCCGCCCCCACCTATTCCTCAGATACAACCACACAAACCAACACCACAACAAGTTTATTTGGCAGAAAATGGACGCGACATTTTATTGGTTTATATAATATTTCACACAACCATTATAACTGAAACTTGTATAATAATACCATAAATCATTCACATAAACTCTGCCTAGTTTTTGGAACTTGGGCAGCATCACTGTATCATCACCAAATACATCCCCCTTGGCTTCCGGGGTGACCCTACCACATAAAATGTCACAACGGGAAGGGAGGGAGCTCTTCTTCTTTCTTCCTGGGCCGCTGCAGAGGACACCCCAGACCCTCTGCAGCCCTTAAATAGATTCACTGGGGAACCATAACCTTCCCAGGACCCCTATTGGGTTGCCCTTACCTGCACTATAATTAATTAAAGGGACGGTACCGTCCACCCCCTCACCTATAACTCCTTAACCCCTTAACACTCAAAGAGGGGTCAGGTGGCCCCAGTCCCAAGAAAGCGGGCCCCAATTTTTTTGCCCGCTTTTAACATTCTGTGCATAAATCGTATGAGTAGATTATGTTGCCCTGTGCTATAGAATCATCCTATGGCTAGCATTCCCCTGGATCTGGTCAGAAGAAGTGATGTCGCCCCTTGCAGTATATAAACTGAGGGAAATGTTTATTACTTTTTTCCCTCTACAAGTTTTTTTTTTCTTACTTTTTTTTACTTACGAAAGTTGAGGATTCTGATATAATAGGCAGACCTTGCTTTTTAAAATGCCAGTACTGGAAGAAACACTCACAAAACGTAGTAACTTCCTCAGTCCTTCCCAGCTTCATCCCGAAAGAAGACACAGCAGTAGTAGTTGAAACACTAATCAATTCCAGACTCGACTATGCAAATTCCCTCTACCTAGGACTACCGAAATACCAGATTGCTCGTCTACAAGTCGTCCACAACACTGCAGCCAGACTGGTAACGGGTAAAAAAAATATGGGAACCAATCTCCCCGGTCATGAGGACCCTCCACTGGCTAGCCGTAAAGGATTGGATGACATTCAAGACCCTCTGCCTCACCCACAAATTCACGCAGGCAAACACGCCGCAATACTTATGCGAGAAAATAAAACACTACATCCCAAATCGGGCCCTCCAATCAACTAATCAGAACTTCCTCCACATCCCCAAATCTCACTACAAAATGAAAGAACAAAGATTCGCTGTCCAAGGACCACGGTTATGGAACGCTCTACCTACAGACATTCGGATGGAGGAAAACCATAGGGCCTTCAGAAAAAACTTAAGACCCATCTATTCTGAAGCATGGCTG
The DNA here is from genome assembly GCF_905171775.1 of Rana temporaria. Classification (NCBI taxonomy): domain Eukaryota; kingdom Metazoa; phylum Chordata; class Amphibia; order Anura; family Ranidae; genus Rana; species Rana temporaria. Next base: position 185,580,142 of record NC_053492.1, read on the forward strand.
GACGACGATATTGGATACAGCGCCTTGAGGTAATTTAGTACGCATTTGTAGTGCTATACACGCACTCACTCAGCTGGCCACTTGTTTTCCACATACTGCAGCATTATGCACGTTCTCTGGTGCTATGTGCCACTATCCACTTACTCACTGACAATACATTTCTATGTATGTTTATTGTGCTTGTTAAATAGTTTTTGTGGAATGTCATCATAGTATTGTAGAATGTGATTTTAATGGCAGTAGCGTGACTGGTTTGCTGATGTAAAAAATAGAGATGACAAGGCATATGTGCAGTACATCACCTGTATTAAGAAACACAAGGCACGTCTCTCTAAGATAAGCAAAAGCAAATGTGTAAGTGAATATCAGGAATGACACATTTTCAAAGGTAAATTTATTTTTATTTTATTTTTAATCAACCAACCTGATAGTTACATAGTTACATAGTTAGTCAGGTTGAAAAAAGACACAAGTCCATCAATTTCAACCATAAAAAATAAAATAATAATAATAATATCATACAATCACATATACCCAATTCTATACCCAAATTTGATCCAGAGGAAGACAAAAAACTCCAATTTGCTACAGCAGGAGTAGAAATTCCTTCCTGATCCCCCATGAGGCAATTGGATCAACTTTACTTATAATTGTTAGTACCCAGTTATATTATGAACATTTAGGAAAGTATCCAGGCCTTTCTTAAAGCACTCTACTGAGCTGGCCAGAACCACCTGTGCAGGGAGTCTATTCCACATTTTCATAGCTCTTACTGTGAAGAAACCTTTCCGTATTTGGAGGTGAAATCTCTTTTCCTCTAGACGTAAAGAGTGCCCCCTTGTCCTCAGTGTTGACCGTAAAGTGAATAACTCAACACCAAGTTCACTATATGGACCCCTTATATCAGGGATCCTCAAACTACGGCCCTCCAGCTGTTGTGGAACTACACACCCCATGAGGTATTGTAATACTCTGACATTCACAGACATGACTAGGCATGATGGGAATTGTAGTTCCTGAACAGCTGGAGGGCCATAGTTTGAAGACCCCTGCCTATATTTGTACATGTTGATTATATCCCCCCTTAATCTCCTCTTCTCAAGAGTGAATAGATTTAGTTCTTCTAATCTTTCCTCATAGCTGAGCTCCTCCATGCCTCTTATCAGTTTGGTTGCCCTTCTCTGCACTTTCTCCAGTTCCCCAATATCCTTTTTGAGAACTGGGGCCCAAAACTGAACTTCATATTCCAGAAGAGGTCTTACTAATGATTTGTACAGGGACAAAATGATATCTCTCTCTCAGGAGTCCATACCTCTCTTAATACAAGAAAGGACTTTGCTCACTTTGGAAACCGCAGCTTGGCGTTGCATGTCATTATTGAGCTTATGATCTACCAAAACCCCCAGATCCTTCTCCACTATGGATCCCTCCAGTTGTACTCCCCCTAGTATGTATGATGCATGCATATTCTTAGCCTCCAAGTGCAGCATCAACATTAAACCTCACCTGCCACATAGTCGCCCAATTAGACAGAGCATTGAGGTCGGCTTGTAGATGGTGACATCCTGTAAGGACATTATTCCACTGCATAGCTTGGTGTCATCTGCAAAGACAGAAATATTACTTTTGATCTCAGACCCAATATCATTTATAAAGATATTAAAAAGTAAGGGACCCAACACTGAACCTTGGGGTACACCACTGATAACCTCAGACCATTCAGAGTAAGAGTCGTTAACCACGACTCTCTGAATTCTGTCTTTTAGACAGTTTTCTATCCATTTACAAACTGATATTTCCAATCCTGTAGACTTTACCTTACACATGAGCCGTGTGTGCAGAACTGTATTGAACGCTTTTGCATAATCCAAATATACCACAGCCACCCCTCTATCCAAGGTTTTACTTACCTCTTCATAAAAAGAAATTAGGTTTGTCTGACAACTTCTGTCTTTCATGAATACATGGTGTCTGTTGCTTTAATAGTTTTTTTCCAGCAAGAACTTGTCTATGTGGTCTTTTATTATACGTTCCAGTATCTTCCCAGCTATAGAAGTTAAACTAACAGGTCTATAGTTACTTGGTAAAGACTTTGATTACTTTTTGAATATAGGCACCACAATTGCCCTGTGCCAATCCAGTGGTACTATTCCTGTCATTAATGAGTCCCTAAAAACTAGATACAATGGGCCAGATCCACAAACGAATTACGCCGGCGTATCTATGGATACGCTCAGGGCCGTCTTTAATATGGTTTGGGCCCTGGGCAAACATTTTTTTTGGGCCCCCCTCCAGCTTATTTTGGGCCTGGCTGGTTCACATGTATGTTTTGGCGGTCCTCATTTGTGCAGGTACAGCAGCCCATTGATTTGAATGGGCTGCCATGTCTTTGTTTCCTGCAGAAAAAAGGTGCATTCAGCATTTTAAAAAATACAGTTGCCTTGAAATCCATTCTGCTTTTGCACCATGCTACTTACCTGCAGTTCTTGCACCATGTTACTTATCTGCAGGTCTTGCACACACAAACGCACTGTGTTTTTAAAAGCGTGACCTAAACGTCTAAAAATGCAGCAAGTTTGACAGTGCGGGAACTGCAGATAAGTCACAGCAGACAGCAGAATGGACAGACAGTGCTGTATTTCAGTGCTTGATGGGCATAGGTGTGCCGTGTGCGCAGCCTATTACATGAGGCATGCGCTTTTCTTTGCAGGAAATGCAGGCATGGCCGCCCATTCAAAAGAAAGGGGTGCTGTGCCTGTGCAAATGTGGGCCGCCAAAACACATACATGTGAACCAGCCAGGCCCAAAATAAGCCCATCAAGCAGTTAAATACAGACAGTAATGCCATGTGCTCTGAGGCCTTACTCAGCCTGGACTGCAGGTCTGGTCTGTGATTTAAAGAGTTCCTCTATTTTACACATGGCATGGCATGGGGTCCCATGGTGCTAAAGCAGAATGGACAGACGGTGCTGTGACCCCCATGCCATGTGTAAAATAGAGGAACTTTTTAAAACACTGACCAGACCTGCAGTGAATCATCAAATATTATAAAGACTTTGGGCACACTCTACAGAAAACTTCTATATACAATATAGATTTGCAAACAGTGACATACCTTGAGGAGCAGAACATGAAGAAGTCAGCCTCAGGAAGAGCAAACTGGGGATGTTATAAAATCACATTCTAATTCACTTTTATATACAAGCAGCACCCAGTGGCAGGAAGGGAGAAGTGCATGTCTAAAGGGAAGCCAGGGGTGCTGTACATTTTAAAACACTGGGAGGTAAAGCAGTACTGTCACTGGCTGCGTGCCGCTAATGATTTTCAGCCTGATTTGTGGGCAGCACAGGGGCTTAACAGGCGGCAGGGATCAGGAATTATGGGGCCACTTACACAGCTTCAGGCATGGGCCCCCTGGAGCAGAGAACCGGGCGGGGGGTGCTGCCGCCTGAAATTGAGAAGCAGGGGGGGGGGGCTGCCGCGAATTTAGAAGCGGGGGGCCCTTTACAAAAAAAGAAATAAAGAAAGAAATAAAGAAAAATATATATAAAAAAAGGGGTGTAGCCATCCGGGGCCCTGGGGACCTCTGGGCCCTTTAATAAAAAGAAAAAAAGAAATAAAAAATATATATAAAAAATATATATATATATTTTTTTAAAAAGGGGGTTGCCATCTGGGGCCCTGGGGACCTCTGGGTCCTTTAATAATTTTTTTTTTATAAAAATAAATTACAAAAAAAAGGGGGTTGCCATCCGGGACCTCTGGGCCCTTTAATAAAAAAAATATATATAAAAAATAAACATTTATAAAAAAAAAAAAGGGGGGGGTTGCCATCCAGGGCCCTGAGGACCTCTGGGCCCTTTAATAAAAAATAAATAAAAAAAATATATAAACAAAAATAAAAAAATAAACATTTATAAAAAAAAATAAAAAAGGGTGTTTGCCACATGGGGCCCTGGGGACCATCCCAGTCCTTTAATAACATATATATATATATATATATATATATATATATATATATATATATATATATATATATATATATATATATAAATATAAAAAGAAAAAAAAGAAATAAAATAATATGAAAAAAAATTATAAAAAAAAGGGGGGTTGCCATCCGGGGCCCTGGGGAACTACGGGCCCCTGGGGACCCCCAGACCTCTAAAAAAAAATTGCCCCTTTAATAAAAAATAAAATAAAAATATATTAAAAAAATATATTTTTTTTATTTAAAAATAAATAAAAAAAGGGGGGTTGCCACCTGGGGCCCTGGGGACCCCTTAAAAAAATGGTCCCTTTAATAAAAAAACCTCTAAAAAAAAAATTGTCCCTTTAATAAAAAATAAAATAAAAATATATTAAAAAAATATATTTTTTATTTAAAAATAAATAAAAAAAGAAAAAAAGGGGGGTTGCCATCTGGGGCCCTGGGGGCCTCCGGGCCCCTGGGGACCTTCGGACCCCTAAAAAAAAAAAAAAAAAAAAAAAAAAGGGTTTTTTTTTTTTTTTTTTTAAAGGGGGTTGCTTTGGGCCCCCAACAGTGACAGGGCCCTGGGCAGCTGCCCCATTTGCCCTGTGGTAAAGACGGCCCTGGATACGCTGCGTAATTTCAAAGTTCCCCCGTCGTATCTTTGTTTTGTATACACAAAACAAGATACGACTGAATGAGAGATCGATCCGACAGGCGTACGTCTTAGTACGCCGTCAGATCGTAGGTGCATATTTACGCTGGGCGCTAGGTGGTGTTTCCATCGAATTCGAGTCGCGTTGAGTATGCAAATTAGCTAGATACGGCGATCCACGAACGTACGTCCGGCCGGCGCATTTTTTTAAGTCGTTTCCGCAAGGGCTTTGCGTAGAATGACGTCACCGTCGTAAGCATTGGCTTGTTCCGGTTTAATTTCGAGCATGCGCACTGGGATACCCCCACGGACGGCGCATGCGCGTTAAAAAAACCCGTCATTTACGTCGGGTCACAACGTATTAACATAAAACACGCCCCATCACATCGATTTGAATTGCGCACCCTTACGCCGCCTAAGTTACACTTACGGCGGAAATTCTTTCAGGATACCAAAAAAAAACTGTAAGTTACGGCGGCGTAGCGTATCATAGATACGCTACGCCGGATGGAAGAATGCGCCGATCTACCTGGATCTGCCCCAATGGCTTTGAAATGACAGAGCTCAATTATTTTAGGATCCGTGGGTGGATGCCATCAGGCCCAGGTGATTTATCCACTTTTATTCTGTTTAAATATTGCTGGACATATCACTTTTGAGCCATTGTGTATAATTTGGGGCTTTTTCACTACCACCCCCATTATGGACATGAGCTCCCCCATGCTCCTTTGTATACACAGAGCTGAAGAAAGTATTTAATAAATTAGCCTTCTCTTTGTCTCCAGTCACCCACTATTATTTTATTTTGTAAAGGAACTACATGCTCTGACTTGACCTTTTTACTATTAATATATTTGAAGAATTTCTTGGGGTTTGTCTTACTATCTTTTGCAATCTGTCGTTCATTTCGTAACATTTCGTAACATTTAAGCGCCACTAGTGTTCCTTCGTTTTTATATTTTTTAAAGGCCCTTTTCTTATAGTTTATAGCTTTTTTTAACTTTGGCCGTTAGCCACATAGGTTTTATTTTTAGCCTTTTAAACTTATTGCCCATGGGAATATACTTTGCAGTGAGTTCACAAACAGTCTTTTTGAGGAATTTCCATTTCTGTTCTGTGCCCATTGATGCCAATATTCTCTCCTAGTATAAGTCCTGGAGAGCAGCCCTCATCCTTGGAAAATTTGCTCTCTTGAAATTAAGTGTTTTTATCTTTCCCGTATGTGGTTTTTGCTTACAGCTAACAAAACATGAAATCATGTTACGGTCACTGCTACCCAGGTGTTCTTTTATCTGAACATTAGTAATTAGAATATTAGTAATAAGCTCTGCATGGTTTGAGATTACCAGGTCCAACAGAACATCATTCCTAGTTGGGGCCTCAATAAACTGGACCATAAAATTATCCTGCAATAGGTTTATAAATTGTTGCCCTTTAACTGTCCCAGCAGTGCCATTACTCCAGTTAATTTCTGGGTAGTTAAAATCCCCCATTATTATCACCGTCCCAGCCCTTGCACCCCTTTCCATCTGTGCAAGGATCTGAGTCTCCACCTCCTCATTAACATTGGGTGGTCTATAACAAACTCCAATAATTTCATTTTGATCTACGCACATCTTTATGCAGTTCCACCCATAATGCTTCAGACTCATCACACTCTCCATCCACCATGTTCTCTTTCACACTTGTTTTAAGATCACTTCTCACATAGAAACAGACCCCTCCACCTTTCCTTTTTACCCTGTCTTTCCAAAAGAGTGCATACCCAGGAATATTAATAGCCCAGTCATGTGAGGAATGGAAGCCAAGTTTCAGCAAAACCGATTACATCATAGCTCTCCTGATGCACCAGAGCTTCCAACTGACCTATTTTGCTTGGCAGACTTCTGGCATTGGTGAACAAACACTTTACAGCATTAATATATTTTGACCGGTCACATACTATCCTCTTGGGTGTTCCGAGATTGCAACTAGGACCTGCTACTCTACTTACCTTGGGTTTATGTGCGTTGGTTACCCTACCACTAATGCCCTTATTCCTACCCTCTGGAATATGTTTCACACTGACTATCTCTATCTCTGGACCCTCCCCCCCATTGCCTAGTTTAAAAACCCCTCTAACTGTTTGGCCATCCTTATTCCCAGCTGATCTGCACCCTCCTCATTCAGGTACAGTCCATCCCTTCTATAGTACTGGTTATCGACTGAGAAGTTGGCCCAGTCCTCCAGGAACCCAAACCCCTCCTTACTACACCAGCTCTTCAGCCACTTGTTTACTTCCTTAATATCCCTCTGCCTTTCTGGTGTGGCTCGATGTACCGGTAGTATTCCTGAGAATACTACCTTGGAGGTCCTTTTCCTCAATTTAGCTCCCTAAATCGTTCTTTAGGACACTCCATCTGCCTGATATTGTCTTAGTAATCAGTTGGGAGGCAAATTCATTAGGGATGCACAGAAATGGAAATTTCAGAACCGAAACGAAACCGAAATAAAAAAAAAATTCAGTCCGAAACCGAAACCGAAAATGAATTTTCTTTGTTTTCCCCCCCATTTCAATTTTTTGGCGGCAATCGATGTGGCAATAATAATTGATGGTTACAGTGGCTGCGTTTGATGGCACAGTGGCTGCGTTTGATGGGCACAGTGGCGACGTGTGTTGGCACAGTGGCTGCATGTGATGGCACAGTGGCTGCGTTTGATGGGCACAGTGGTGACGTGTGTTGGCACAGTGGCTGCATGTGATGGCACAGTGGCTGCGTTTGATGGCACAGTGGCTGCGTTTGATGGGCACAGTGGCAACGTGTGTTGGCACAGTGGCTGCATGTGATGGCACAGTGGCTGCATGTGATGGCACAGTGGCTGCATGTGATGGCACAGTGGCTGCATGTGATGGCACAGTGGCTGCGTGTGATGGCACAGTGGCTGCGTGTGATGGCACAGTGGCTGCGTGTGATGGCACAGTGGCTGCGTTTGATGGCACAGTGGCTGCGTTTGATGGGCACAGTGGCGGCGTGTGGCGGCACAGTGGCTGCATGTGATGGGCACAGTGGCTGTATGTGTTGGCACAGTGAGGCTGCAATTAATGTTTTTTTTGGTAGTCAGAAAAGGCAAGCATGGCTCAATAACACACAAACGTTTTTTTAAAAAAAAAGTTTGTGTGTTATTGAGCAATGCTTGCCTTATCTGACTACCAAAACAAATATCAATTGCAGCCTCACTGTGAAAAAATGGCAGATTTTTTTTTTTACATAGTCACTCACCTCAGTTAGTTAACCATGTGCCTGTGCCTCCGTCCCCACCCCCCACCCCCCTCCCCCAAAACATTGGACGAACTAGCTATTTAACAGATTGCTCCTAGTCCTAACAGGTTTTGTACACAACTTAAGTTAGTACTGCTTACTTTTTAAGTGGAGGTTCCTCCTAGGCAGGCAGTGTGATGTGACTCAGTCTCAGGCTGGTGATGATCCGACACAGCTCCCTGCGCTCCGAGTCCTCCCTCGCCTCCGGCCGTGACGTCACGCGGCTCACGCCGCTGGACTAAACCAAGAGACTCCCACATAGGGGGAGTCCAAACAACAGGTGATAGGTCTTGCTAGGAGGACAAGGTGGAGCTCGAGCAGCAGTCGGCACACAGTTAGTACAGTGCCACTGCCGCTGCTCGCGCTATGTGCAGGTCTGGCGGCCAGCATGTGGGTCTACATATATTGATATGAACATTGCCTCCCCCCTCCTAGTAAAAAATGGTATCACCCATTCACCCAGCTTTATTATCGGCATTTTAAGTTTATTTCGGCAGGGACCCAGAAACGCTATTTCCGGCCGATGTATATCGGCCACTGATAATCGGTGTATCCCTAAAATTCATTTTTATTTTTGATATATTTAGTATAATAGTATTTAATACAACTGCCTTTATGGTTGACCAATTGGTCAGGCCCAGAAGCATCTGTGTTGCAATTAAAAAATTGTGTGATTTTGTGCTTTTTTAGTACAAAAATAGGACAATGTTTTTACATGTAGTCAGAGTGGGGATGGAAAGGTGAGGCGTATCTCCAGTGAGTATGGAAAGGCAAAGCGTATATAAGAACAAATTAAGTTGGTGAGAGGGATGAAAAGGGGAAGACAGATGTAGGGATCAGCAGAAGATGGGTCTTGGATACACAAGGGTAGATGAGAATTTTGATTTGAGATATCCTAGATCATGACCCAAGAGCAGATTACCGCAAAACTTTTGGATAGGGTCCCTAGGTTTGAGGCAACATGGGAACCTTGGGCATCTTACATTAAAGTCCTTCTATACCCGGGTCATCTTTCTCCTCATGATGTGTAAACTTGATGACTATTTTCTTCTCCCCTCTTCCTCCCATCGATGCTATATCGATACACCTTTTTTTTTTCTTCTTCTCCAGTCTTCTCCTTTCCTCTTTAAGGTTTTAAGTTGCCTCCTCAGAGATTACTCTGAGGGGATAGCCCGATTTAATATAATCTTATTGGTTTTATGTTGTGAGAATATCGATTGGAAACGTGTCTAGGGCTAACATACCATACACCACCGACAGCACCTGGGGCAACTCCTCTAAATGAGTATCTCACGCTCCAGATGCTAGTGATAGACAGGGAGGTGGGAGGTGGTTGTAGGGGTCCGGTCGGGGTTTGCGGGGAGATCGTAAGGGTCACAGCGTGATCCCTTTGGGGTGTCCTGTGCGAGAAACTTGTGGCCTACCGAATCAGTGACTTGGAGGGCCGCTCCAGTCATTTTAGGACTCGGGTATCTCCTATTATCAGGAGATTGTTGCTCCTGGCCCGGGCCAATTTTCAAATGTAGGCCACTTAGATGCTCATTTCTCACTGTCAAATTGTATTCATTTATTGTATTTTACCTATGATTTGATGATGGGTCCCTTCTGAGGGTTACTGTTTGCCCTCAGGCTGGGACCGTTATTATACTGTTACTCTGTATTTTTCAATGAAAAACTTCAATAAAAATATTGAACGAGAGAATTTTGATTTGAGGCCCTCATACACCATCATTTCCTATATGAAACAATAGGTTTACTCCTCATGTTCCAGCCACTTTCTGCTTTCTGTCACAGATGTAACTGAGTCTCACAGCAGGATCTTTTTGGAAACGTTCAGGATCTCAGATCATACAAAAAAGAAGCTCCAGTACTGTGTAGTAATGAATTATTGTGGGATTTGGTATCCTCAGCTCTCCCAAGACCCAGTTATGCCACCTAAGTATTGCAATGTCAAGAGTAATGTTGCTTTGTTAAGTCCCATTTATGATATCATTGTAAGGATTTATTTATAGTAAATACTGGGATATCAGCACCATTAGTCAAGATGTGGTACCTATGGATTCCTTAGTTCTGCTATTGGGTATCTGTGACACATTGAACACCACCCACGATTAGATTTTTTTTATTGTTTTATGCTTGGTATTATGCTAGAAAGTCCATTCTTTTTGCCTGGAAACTGCTGACTCCCCCGACAACATCACAGTGGTGCTCCCTTATGATCTGGATTTTGTCCCTTTACAAGCTTACCTATACTGGCTGCAATTGCCCCAAAAAAATACCATAACATTTGGGGGGGCATTAAGGCTAGAGACCTAACTCTATGAATCATGGTACACCTGTTGGACCAGACCTATGTTTGCCATATTCTGTTTGCCTTTCCTTCTCCCATTTTTATCTCTCTCTCCCCCTTCTTTTCTCTTATATAGTTATATAGTTGGTGAGGTTGAAAATAGACACAAGTCCATCAAGTCCAACCTGTGTGTGTGCTTTTATGTCAGTATTACCTTGTAAATTCCTGCATGTTATGGTTGTTAAGGTGCCTTATAGTTTTTTTTTAATTATCGATGCTCCCTGCTGAAACCACTGCTTGTGGAAGAGAATTCCACATTCTTACCGCTCTTGCAGTAAAGAACCCTCTACGCGGTTTAAGGTTAAACCACTTCTCTTCTAATTTTAGTGTATGGCCGCAATTCCCTTCCAATTCCCTTTCGCGGAAGAGTTTTATCCCTATTGTGGGGTCACCGGTACGGTATTTGTCCATTGAAATCATATCCCCTCTCAAGCGTCTCATCTCCAGAGAGAATAAGTTCAGTGCTTAAAGTCTTTCCCCATAGCTGAGATCCGTAGCTCCCCCCGTCTTCTCCTTCTCCCCCTCTTGCCCCTTTCCTTTCCTCTTCCCCTTCACTCCCCATGCCCCATCCTCTTCGTCTTCTTCCCACCTCCCCCTCTACAGTTGCTATCCTTTGTCTGTCATAAGCTTAGTTGATAGGGGATTATCATTTGAGCAGAGATCTGTGTACTTTTTATTCATCTGACGGAGTACCTTTAGTACTATGCGATTATGCACTTTAGATCGTGTGTTTCGTCTGTATGAAAACTGTTAAAAAATTTTTTATTAAATGTTGCTTTGGATTGTTCCATTGTTTACTGTCATTTTATTTTTCTGTTTTTCTTTTTTTATCTTTTGTTTGTGTATAATGTACATGTGCCTCGATTGTGAGATTTTGTAAGTCATTAAATAAATCTTACTGTTAAATAGAAAAAAAAATGGGATATCACAGTCAGTGGTATGATGCCACAGTACATACAGTGGCAATAATAATAATAATTACATTTAAAATAATGATAAATTAAATAACTACATGATGTTCCAAAAGTGTATTGTGCATTGAATGTATAATCTTAATAGTAATCAAAAATCATTAGTTTATTAACTGAAAAATAAATATGTACTGCAAAACATTGTATATAATATAGTATAAATAAAGTATATAATAGAGTATAAATAAAGTATACACAGAAACCTTGTATGTGTAAAAAACACATTCTCTACTTTACTAAAGGATCTTTACAACAATATTCTAAAGAAATGTAAGACAGAAATTGAGTTTCTGGTGGAATGTGAAAGGATGTATAAAGATTCACAAAGTTGAGCAAAGATTGATGTATTTTTCTTGTACTGGCAATGATGGCAACAAATACTGTGACACCCAGTAGAAGTCTCTGGACACGAGCCCTGGCTGCCTGAGCCTAGCAATACCCCTGACCACAACTGCTGTTACTTTAGGAGAATTTTTGGTCTTTTTCACTTTGATATTACACCGTACATTTCTAGAAATCTATTAGACTATAGTAGTTCTGCAGATAGATATATGCTGTTGATAAATTTGTTCATTTCCATCTTTCTATTGCAGTAGTGCTCAAGGGCCACTAGCACAATCCTATCTATTGGTCAGCTCTTTGCTATTGCGTTGACATATACCTGATATACAACAAGTATTCTTCAGGCGTGTATGAAATAGAATGTACAGATGAAAAATGGGAACAAAATGTAAGGTATTTTATTCACGAGTGTCAGTGTTCAGTGATGTCACTAATGTTACTCAGAGGCTAAAATATGCTACCGAGCCTCTGGGCAAATTTGTGCTCGCTTGAGACACGAAAATATATATCAATGCTGGAAAACAATGAAGAAAACAATATATGTTTATTTTTGAGGCAGATCCATTGCATGTTAATGAGCGTCATGCATATGTATGATGGTTTTCTGGGAATTTATGGAGCATAAGACCTGTAGCCCAAGAAACAGCTACCTTTTTCTTGAACAACAGATATGTTAATAGTATCTGGAAGAAAAATTGCAGTCTCTGAACCTTTGTGGCACGCAATTTGTTAAGATGAAGGAAAATTTAGAACAAACAAAAGAGCATTTTGGCATTCAGAATGGGAATGTAAGTGGTTGCCCTTGGACCCATTTATCATGCCCAGAACAGTGAAAACTGTATGGGTTTCAGCAAACAGAATCTGTAAAATAGAAATTATTCCACCAAGGAATCTTAAAGCTAAATTCCAGGTTTGGATACTTTTACATAGCCACATTGGTCCAGCTTTGACCAATGTTACTATGCATATACCATACCTGGCTGATCCTCTTTGAACCTGGAAATCAGTGAAGTATGCACCACACCAAGTGGCTACCCTGCAGCTTACTGAAAAAAACAAAACAGTTTGCCTGCTCAGCACGGATGGCATTTAGAGAATACTTTGAATTTTCACAATTAATGCAAACTGCTCACTAATTGGACAAGGTGGAGATTGTGACATTACCGCCCCACCTCATACAATCAGAAAATACTTTGCATTCATCAAGAAAATGGTGCATGGTTCCTGCTCTGAGCAGGACACAGAAACTAGTGGAGATCACTGTAGTAAGTACACCTTCTACAGTGAATTTCAGCTTCCATGGAGATCGGCCAGGTATGGTATTTATGTAGTTGCACTGGCCCAAGCTGGACTAATGTAACTATGTAAAAATATCTATACCTGGAATTCATTTTAAACATTGTGTGACATATAATACACAAGGTCTGACCGGTAAATTCTGTATGCATGTTTAATTTTTTGTGGCAGTGCTTCTTTAACTACTTGACAATCAGGCCTTTTTCTAACACTTCCCGCTACATACACATAAAAATCAGTTTTTTTTTTGCTTGAAAATTACTTAGAACCCCCAAACATTATTTATTTTTCTAAAGCAGAGGCCCTATAGAATGTAATAATAATGTCACATGGTATTTGTGCAGCAGTATTTCAAACACAATCTTTTGTAAAAATAATATAATGAATTTTAATGCACAAAAACACAATATAATACCCAGTTCTTTGGTAAAATATAAAAGGTGAAGTTACATAGAGTAAATAGATATGAAACATGTCATGCTTTAAAATTACACATGCCCATGGAGCGGCAACAAACGATGTAAATTATATTATCCATAGGCTACGTTTTATTTTGTATTTTTATGTTTTTTTGTTACACTGTACCTTTTTGATATCTTTTATTGTTACCACAAGGGATGTACACATCCCTTGTGATAGAAATAGGCTCTGACAGGTCCTTTACTGAGACATCTGGGGTCTATTAGACCCCAGATGTCTCCTCTGCCCTTAAAAGCTTTGGATCATACCAAGATCAGTATAATCCAATGCTTTTTCAAACCAATAATGGTTTGTTTACAACTGGTGGAACTAGAAGTGACAAAATTCTGGTTTCTCAGACTCTAGAGATGATCAGCCAGGGGAACCGCCAGCTGCAATCTAGGGTTCCCCAGTGGGATAGGAGAGCCTAGGAAGGTGGTGGGGGCCCCCTCTGCCACTGCTTGTAAAAACAATCCAGAGGCCATTTAGCTGGCTCTAAAAAAAAGATACCGGGATACAGTACAGCTACAGGCATCATCATAGTTTAATAACTCAAAGTCAGCAATAGGTTAAATACATTTCCTTTCACTGTATGATAAAAGGGCCAGAACTGGCATTACCAAAAGAATGCACTGATCTGAAAAGTTGTAATCTACTTACAGTGCCAGACCGAAGTCAAAACATCCTGTTTGACAAAAAGCACCTCTGTACATTACAGATGCACTCCCTGCTTTGTCTGGAAAAACAATTCAAGATCATATCACTTTTTAATCTCTGGATGGAGAAATTATGGATTTCCCTTGTTATGGGACCATATGGATGAGATGCTACTCAATACCTCTTCTGGCTTTAGTTGTAAGTACTGTATATATTAATGGTACATATGCTTTGCATTGCCTTCTTTATGTCAGAGTAATGCAATAGTTTCAAAGTGCACATGCAGATACAGTATTTTCTTGCAGAGATTACCCTTGTACCTGAATTATAGGATGATATAAAAGACACAAATTAATGTAGTGTTGTAATTATTATTACATAGTGAATACATTGTTTTAAAAGCAAGCAATGTAAGTACCTGAATTTGATTGGTATCAGCCTTTTTCAGTTATTTTACAGCAGGGCTAATTAGTTCATGTGCTGACATAAAGCATGCCGACAGGAAGAGAAAGCAAAGTGAGGTCATCATTGTGCTGCTTCTCTTTGCACTGTCCAGTTCTAGGCTGGGGCAGGTCCAAGATGACCTGTACTCAAAGGCAGCGAGTTGAATAATGAGGACATTTAGGGCCAGATTCAGGTACATCTGCGGCGGCGTAACGTATCGCATTTACGTTACGCCGCCGCAAGTTTTATGGGCAAGTGCTTGATTCACAAAGCACTTGCCTGTAAAGTTGCGGCGGCGTAGCGTAAATCCCTCCGGCGCAAGCCCGCCTAATTCAAATGATCCGGGTAGGGGGAGTGGATCATTTAAATTAGGCGCGTTCCCGCGCCGAACGTACTGCGCATGCTCCGTTTTGAAATTACCTGCCGTAGCTTGCGCAAAATGACATCGCACCAACGTCATTTTTTTAACATAGACGTGAGTTACGTCCTTTCCTATTCACGGACGACTTACGCAAAAAACAAAAAAATACAAAATTCGACGCAGGAACGACGGCCATACTTTAACATGGCAGGTCTATCTATACGCCATGAAATAGCAGCTTTAACTATACGCCGGGAAAAGCCGACTAGCGGCGACGTAAGAGAATGCGACGGCCGCGCGTACCTTCGTGGATCGCCGGAAAAAGCTAATTAGCAAACCAGACGCGGAAAACTACGCAAACTCCACGTATTGCACCTACGATCCGAAGGCGTACGAAGCCGTCGTATCTTGGTTTGAGGATTCAAACTAAAGATACGACGCTGCAAATTTGAAAGTACGCCGGTGTATCAGTAGATACGCCGGCGTACTTCTTCTGTGAATCTGGCCCTTAGTGGCAGAAAAAAAGTACTGCAGGGGTAAATCTCTGGATTGAAGGTGAACATTGCAGCAAACACTGTTTTTGCTATTTAGTTTTTATCTTGTTATTTTTGATTGGAGATTTGCTTTAGTACATGTGTATCCACACAGACATTAGTATGTAAAAAGTAACTAGAGATTACAAATAGCAAATTAAAAAATAGTTGTTTGAGTTAGGTATAAACTTTTCATTATAGATGGGCCGAACAGCCCCCTGTTTGGTTTGCACCAGAACTCCTGAACAGAGAAAAAGTTTTAACCCGGATAACGAACCCTATTAATGTCTATGGGACCCAAACTTGAAAGATCAAGAAGAACGGGAAAATGCTGATGTACTGTAAACAAGCATTTCCCCATTCTTCCTAGTGACAGGACACTAAATGACACTGACACTGTAATCGGGAGCGGTGATCAGTGTCATGTCACACATAGCCCATCCCCCCGACAGTTAGAATCACTCCCTAGGACACACTTAACCCCTTCAGCGCCCCCCTACTGGTTAAACCCTTCACTGCCAGTGTAATTTTTTATAGTAATTAGTGCATTTTTATAGTACTGATCACTGTATCAATGACACTGGTCCCAAAATGGCGTCAAAAGTGTCTGATGTGTCAAAATTGCTGATCGCCTCCATTACTAGTAAAAGATAAAAAATATTAATAAAAATGCCATAAAACTATCCCCTATTTTGTAGATGCTATAACTTTTGCGCAAACCAATCAATAAACGATTATTGCAATTTTCATTACCAAAAATATGTAGAAGAATACGTATCAGCCTAAACTGAGGAAAAAAATGTTTTGTTATATATTTTTGGGGGATATTTATTATAGCAAAAAGTACAAAATATAGCTTTTTTTCAAAACTGTCGCTCTTTTTTTGATTATAGAGCAAAAAATAAAAACTGCAGAGGTGATCAAATACCACCAAAAAAAGCTCTACTTGTGGGAAAAAAAGGATGTCAATTTTGTTTGGGAGCCACGTCGCAGAACCACGCAATTTTCAGTTAAAGCAACACAGTGCCGAATCGCAAAAAGTGCTCTGATCTTTGGCCAGCCAAATAGTCCGAGTGGTTAATGGTTAAATAGTCCGAGTGGTTAATGATGCTTAAAGTGCAACAATAAAAATGAACAATTCATTTAACCACTTAAAGACCAGCCTGCTGCAGTTGTACTGCGGCAGGTTGGCTCTATTACACCGTCATTGTACGTTGCTTCCTGTAATAGATTTAGCAGGCGTGCGTGCTCGCGGCCTGGCCCCCAAAGCTTGTGCGCGTGACCGGCGGGCACGATGTCCACCGGCCACCCGCGATCGGTGAAAACACAGAGGCAGAACGGGGATCTGCCAGTATAAACAGGCTGAGACTGATTGTCTGTGTGATTGATTAGGAACAGCGATCTCTCACTTCCTCCAGTAAGCCCAGCCCCCATACAGTTAGAAACACCTCCCAGAGAACACATTTAACCATTTGATCGCCCCTGGTGTTAACCCCTTCCCTCCCAGTGACATTTATACAGTAATCAGTACATTTTTATAGCACTAATAGTTGTATAAATGCCACTGGTCCCAAAAAAGTGTCAAAAGTGTCCAATCTGTCCGTAGTCCCGTTAAAGAACGCAGATCACCGCCATTACTAGTAAAACCCATGTTGGGATTTACTGCTATCTAGAGCGTTGTTAGAGAGGTTTTCCATAACTTCTTGTTCTGATAACAGATGAACCAGACAGGGATAAAGTAAATTTCCAACATACAAACAGGCAAAAATATATATATTTTTTTTCAGTAGAGTAGTGGAAAGCTACTGTCAACTTTTACTGCTGTTTGTGTCCATGTTTCAAATTTTCTTCACATCCTGTATGATGACATAGTGAATAGGAAGTGGGAGGAGGTCTCACTAGTAGAGTCCCTGATAACAGTAAAATCCAATAAGGTTGTATCTCCCCCTTCTACTGCAACTAAAAATAAATGGTTTCGGATGGACTTATACTTTATCTTCTGTAGCATGTCACTCAGGTGTATTATATGTATATTAGTGTGTATATGTTACAAACGCTATAAAACAACAGCTCAGGCAAGTACACAAATCATTTTCTTTATTTCAGAAAATAATGAGATAATTTGGTATGTGCCAAGTCACCTCATTTTCTTTAGCCTATACCTATAACATGTTAAATTTAAGGACATCATGACTTCACTACCTCTCAAGATCAGAATGGTTAGGCAAATGCATTTCTTTGCTTGATCCACTTAAAAAGCCACAGCAAGCAAGGAAACGAGGAGTTTATTTATAGCATTACACAAAGGCAGCTCTTGATGGAGGCAGAAATTAGCTAAGGCTGATCAAAGGTAAATGTTGCTTTTAGCCAACAATTCCAAATAGATGGACAGCATAATTAACACTATGCCCTTAGCATTATAGCAAACAAGAAGGAGAACTAGGAAGTCATGCTTGTTTTTACATCAATTTCCTTCCTATCTGCAGCACCACATCGAAGTTGAAAAATAAAGACAGGCTGGCAGAATACAGCTAATTACATGTTTTACAGGGGGGAAAAATAAAAAATTTAAGTTTCATAGGGGTAAGTTTTAAAAATTGGATAAAAAAAATAAAATGTTCCATATTTCATTTGAAATTGTAATTGGCTGTTTTTGCTATAGTTTTATTTTTTTTGTTTACAAACTTTTATTGCAAAAGATAGAGAGCGGTGCTATAGTTTTAAAGGTTATTGCTACAATCATCTTGCTTTGCTTGCTCTGCTTTGTCATGTTTTTCTGCTGCTTCATCTTTTATTTTAATTTTTTATTTGCTTCATTAATCTTTCGTTATTCAGCAACAGAATTGCCCAGTTTCCAATTAACCTGGTCTAAAACTATTGCAAAACTTTCAGCCACAATTACGAAGACACATGCTAAAGAACTGTGGTTGCTGCAACAGTTGCTGACCTTAGCCTGACTTGTGAACCATCATTACTCTCAGCAATCTTTTTCCAAATTTGACCAATGGAAGCATGCATCATTTACTGTACATTGAGAAAACTTAGTTCCTTCTTTTCCATATTTGGCTGCAAATATATTTTCCTAAATGCAATAATAGAACATACTGGAACCATTGCATAACACAACTATAAGCTGAAGATGATGTTAAAACTGGGCACACTGCTTGCTTGTACTGGGTCAAATATGGCCAGGTGGAGGAGGATTGGGTGGGGGCCAGTAAATAAACTAAATGTTGGATTGGTGGTCTTGCTGGTGGCCTTGGTGGGTGGAGATATCCCGCATTCAGAACACAGTCAGGGCTGGATCTTCAGTCAATGCCAGCTACTTGGCATCATATACAGCAGCTACCTGCTCCCTGACCTGTGATCACAACACCTGGAAGAAGGTTTTTCAGACCTTTGCGTCTCAGGCCCCGTACACACGGCCGAGGAACTCGACGTGCCAAGCACGTCGAGTTCCTCGTCGAGTTCTGGGATGAAGCCGCCGAGGAGCTCGGCGGGCCGCCTTCTCCCATAGAACAACGAGAAAATAGAGAACATGTTCTCTATTTTCTCGTCGAGCTCCTCGGCGGCTCCATCGAGCCAAAACTGTACAGACGACAGAGTTTCTCGGCAGAATCCGGGTTTTGACCGAGTTTCTCGGTGAATTCTGCCGAGAAACTCTGTCGTGTGTACGGGGCCTCAGAGATGTTATGTGACTAGATGCAAAGTCAAATTGTGAAATGGGGTGTGTTCATATTTTAAAGGAAGCAGTAAGAATATTTTTGTATATATGGCATGGTATAAAAAAAAAAAAAATATTTTGGTGAGCCCATGTTTTCACCATTTATAGTTCACCCTTTGTCCATTTTTAGCAGATACACTATATTACCAAAAGTATTGGGATGCCTGTCTTTACACATACACATGAACTTTAATGGCATCCCAGTCTTAGTCCGTAGGGTTCAAAATTGAGTTGGCCCACCCTTTACTGCTATAACAGCTTCAATTCTTCTGGGAAGCCTTCTTCCAGAATTGCATTTGTGAGATCAGGCACTAATGTGGATGTGTTCATTCACACATGGAGTGTGGCTTGGCCCGACCCCTCTCTTCACTGGCTCACTGGCTGTGATTGACAGAAGCAGGAGGTAATGGCTCCTGCTGTTGTCTCAGCCAATGAGGAGGAAGAGACTTGAGAGAGCCGCTGCTCTTGTGCATGTCGCTGTTTTGAGATGGGGTTCAGGTAAATTTTGAAGGAGGGGGCTGCTTTGTTTAGAGCAACTTACTTGAACCCATTAATTGTTTAGCCTGTGTTTAGAGCGACTTACTTGAACCCATTGAAATTTGCAGTTAAAATTAGGGCTGTTACTGATCAAAATTTTTGTATTCGATTAATAGTTTTTTTTTTAATCGATTAATCGACTAATTTTGATTAATTATAACGCACATACAGAACCAAACAACATCTCCTTGCAGGCTGATTCCCAGTGCAGCTACCAACCACTGGAAAAATGGATAGCAGGATACAAAAAACACACAAAGGCAGCGCTCGATGGGAATAGCATTAAAACTTTTATAGTCTTCAAGTAGGTAACAAAATAAATATTGCACTGGAGATAAAATCGATGTAGCTACATAAACTGTAAAAATGGTGCGAGTAATACCAAACGGTAGCAAAAGCAGTCATAAAAACATGTAGCTAAGTATGATACTGGTATAAAAATGTGTACAACGATACCACTGCTGAATACAGATGAGGAGAGGTTAACATCAGTCCGTCGGCATGTAGATGTCCCGTGAAGGGAACTATCACAACTCCCAGTGGATGGTTGTAGAATCCCAGGTTGATAGAGGGAAGTGATAGAGGGAAGTGTAACAGCCCTTGCATGTGGCAGATAGTAAGGTCCCGCCGGCATGCAGATATGAAGGCACAGCAAAGGAGCCCTTTAGATGGACACGGCAAGCCCTGCCAGTGTCCGTGACATCACCGGATCTCCGACGGAACTCCCTGAAGGCCCGGAAGCCAGCGGAGAGGTGAGTACCAATCAAAAGAATTTTAATCGATCCAAAAAATTAAAGATTAATCGATGAATTAATAGTTAATTTCCACAGCCCTAGTTAAAATCCTTTAAAAATCTAGCCTAGATGTTTCCTAAATTTACAATGTCTTCCATCGATCTTTTCTGCAAACACATACCATTCATTTATGAAAGCAAAAAACTGTGGTGCACAAAACAGACATCTACTTTCAAATGGCTGTGATTTGGTTGGCTACGAGTAATGATGTGATCTAAACATGCCTGTAGTGTAGATTTCTTGATACATTCCCTCCTTAGCCTGCATGGTGTTACTTATGCCATTGTGGCAACATCACTGTAATATAGTACAAAAACTGTATTCCACAAATTAGATTTATCGATTATTCTACAACTATCTAAAACAGGGGTGTCCAACCTGTGGCCCATGGGCCCAAAGCAGCCCAAGACGGCTATATATGTGGCCCAACACAAAATCGTAAAAATACTTAAAAATGTTGACATAATTTTGGAATTTTTTATAAAAATGCTTTAACACTTATCGAACACGTACGGCTGAAGAAAAATTTTAGAGTATCTCTTTACTGGACTTGTACATTTTTATCTTCCCAAAGAGAAATATCCCACTCTTTACAATCACGCCTAATTCATGTAATCAGTTTTCGGCAGCACCTATACTTGTAAGGAATTATTTTCAAGGGTGAAGCACATGAAGGACAAAATGGGAACCAAAATATCTGATGAGCACCTTGAGAATTCATTGAGAATTGCTAGTACATCCATCAAACCAGATACTGATGTGTTCGTTTATCAAAAACAGTGTCAAATATCGCACTAGTTCTATGCTACTCTATTTTACTTTTATAATAAAAAATATTGCAAAAAAAAAAAAGTTTTATTACTAAGATAGGTACATTGGGGCAGATCCACGTACCTGCACGTAAGAATCCGCCGGGCGCAGCGTATCTAAGATACACTACGCCGCCGCAACTTTTTTTTTCAAATCCTCAACGAATTTGCGCCGTAAGTTACGGCGGCATAGTGTATCTTTGGCGGCGTAAGGGCGCGGAATTCAAATGGATGTAATGGGGGAGTGTTTTATGTTAATACATCGTGACCCGACATAAAACAATGCGCCGTCCGTGGGGGTATCCCAGTGTGCATGCTCGAAATTAACCCGGAAAAAGCCAATGCTTTCGACGGTGACGTCATTCTACGCAAATCCCTATTTGCGAACGACTTACGCAAACGACGTAAAAAATTCAAAATTGGACGCGGGAATGACGGCCATACTTAACATTGAGTACGCCACCATATAGCAGCTTTAACTATACGCCGGAAAAAGCCGAACGAAAACGACGTAAAAAAATGCGCCGGCCGGACATACGTTCGTGGATCGCCGTAAATAGCTAATTTGCATACTCGACGCGGAATTCGACGGTAACGCCACCTAGCGGCTGCCGAAATATTGCACCTTAAGATCCGACTAAGACGTACGCCTGTCGGATCCCTCCGAGATGCCGTTGTATGTTGTTTTGTAGATACAAAACAAAGATACGATGCAGGAATTTTAAAATTACGCCGGCATATCAATAGATCCGCCGGCGTAATCCTTATCTATATCAGTGATCATTAACTTGTGATCTGTCTGACTTTTTCTGCTCATCAGCTATTGTTGGTGTATTCTATGTGTGGCCCCAGACAATTCTTATTTTTCCATTGTGGCCCAGGAAAGTCAAAAGGTAGAACATCGCTGGTCTAAAACAAATATTATTATTTTGATGTTTTGGCAATTTATAAAAAAAAAAACTGTAATACTGCTGAACGTTATCTCAGTCTTTTTTCACTTTTTTAACCTTTTACTTTTTCTTTTTTGTTTACAAAAGTTTTATTGTACAGTTTAGGATGAATACAAACATAGTCAATATGTATGAAATCGTCTCAAGAGGTACAAAAAATAAACTTAACAATTAACATTGTATGCAAATCTTACACGAGGTACAGCAATTTAGTGAGTCCGTTGGTGAGGAAATAATGAATAGAAAAGAGAGAGATTAATATTTTGGTCATAGAGTAACTAGTGAGTGAGGTTGAGATTATTGTGTGATAGACCAGTACGACCATTTATCATCAAATGTGTGCAGGGTATCGTTTAGAGTGTGGTAGATCTTATCAGAGAGTTTTAGCAATTCCATCCTATCTAGAACCTGTGACCATTGTAGGGTATCTGACCTCCAGTTGAGAGCTATCATCCATTGGATGGAGCTACAGAGAGAGTGAAACAATCTGCTACAAGGGGGAGGAACATCAGGGATACTAAAATACAATAGGCATATTTGGGGGGTAAGATTAAGTTTATGTTTTGAGGATCTTTCAAATCTATGTAGTGCGGCTTTCCAGATTGGAGTTAGGTGGGGGCAGCTCCAGAAAATATGCAATAATGTGCCCTCTATAGGGCAGCCCCTAAAACAATTAGGGGAGACTGAGGGATAATACTTATGAATTTTGGAGGGAGTTAGATACCATCTGCAAAATAGTTTAATCGGGGTCTCTCTAAAGGAGGCCGCCCTGTTACTTTTCCGGAGGTTTTCAGACATCGATTTCCAGGTATCAGGGGTGAAGTTCGACCCTATATCAGCCTCCCAAAGCAACATTGGTTGTGATTTATCAGGAGTGGAAATGTCATTGAGGTGTTGATAAATTCTTGAGATCATCCCTTTGTCCCTAGAAGTGGAGAGGCAAATTCTCTCAAATAGTGTGTTCGTAGGTTGGGTGGAGAGGGAGAAGTGGGATGAAAAGAATTCTTTTATCATAAGATACCTTTCATGTTCGGCAAGGGGGAATCCATCTACTCTCTGGAGAGCCTCGAAGGACTTGAATTGCCATTTGTGTTGAAGTGATCCTAGTGTGGTCTTATTGGTGTTTATCCAACATGAGAATGTGGATCTATCGTCAAGTGCTGAGACTAATCTGGGGTCTCCAAGGAAGGATGTGAGTGGCGAGATGGGGGAGGATAGCCCGAATGTGTCCTTAATTTTAAGCCATAATTGAAGCATATGTGCCACTATCAAATTAAACTTGCGGAGTTTACTGTATAGGACTAGGTCAGACCACAATATCCCCTGGAGATGATAAGGGAGGATGGAGGATGTTTCAAATCTAATCCAGGGGATATCCTGAGAGGGGGAGAACCATTGTGAAATTTGTGAGAGTCTGGCAGCCAGAAAATACTTCCATAGATTAGGGAGGCCTAGCCCACCATTGGAGAGGGTTCTGTGTAATAGAGCGTAGCTATATCTGGGTTTTTTGTTGGAGAATATGAATTTATTAATAAGCCTTTGGATGGATTCTAATTTGGATTTGGGGATGTTAATAGGAAGGGTACGGAAATAGTATAACATTTTGGGTATAATGTTCATTTTAATAGCACAAATTCTTCCAAGGAAAGAAATGTTGTAAGTGGACCAGGTGTCAAGGAGGGAGCTAATATGGTTAAAGAGGGGAACGTAATTAAGTTTATATAAATCATTATGATTAGGGGTAATATTGACCCCTAAGTATTTCACAGAGCGTGAGTTCCAAGAAAAAGGGAAGTTGGCTTGAAGTAGGGTAAGGGTGTTTTGTGGGATGTTAATGGGCAAGGCTGAACATTTATTTAAATTTATCTTGAGACCTGAAATGTCATGAAACATGTTTAGTTCCTTTAGGAGGACCGGGATAGAGATATGGGGGTCTGTAATATATAATAATGCATCGTCAGCATAGAGGCTGACTTTGTATTCCAAGTGATCTTTAGAGTATCCCCTAATATCAGGATTAGCTCTTATGGCTTGTGCTAGGGGTTCAATGGCCAGAGCAAAAAGGAGTGGGGATAGGGGGCAGCCCTGTCTGGTGCCTCTACCAAGAGGGAAGAAATCCGAATTATAACCCGGGATCCTAATGCGGGTTTGTGGGGCATGGTATAGAGCGTTAAAGCCTTGTAGGAATTGGCCTGAGATTCCAAATCTAGGCAGGAGATTGTTCAAGTATGCCCAACTGACACTATCAAAGGCCTTATGTATGTCTAGGCTGAGTAGGCATGCTTGGCTGGAATGTAAGTTGGCGTCCTGTATAATGTTGGTCACTAATCTAATGTTGTCGGTTATCTGTCTATGGGGGATAAAGCCTGATTGATCAATATGTATGAGTGGGGAAATCACCTTAGCGAGTCTATCCGCAAGAATCCGTCCAAATAATTTAAGGTCATTGTTTAATACTGATATTGGTCTGAAATTTTGTGGGAGAGTATGGTCTTTGTCTGGTTTGGGAATGAGAGATAAATTTGCCAAAAGCATCTCGTTAGGAAAGTTGTTACCTTCGAGAATGTGGTTAAACAACCTCACAAGATTGGGGGCTAGGAGTGGGGCAAACTTTTTGTAATATGACGATGTAAATCCGTCAGGGCCAGGGGCCGTAGAGGTTTTAAGGGTTTTGATGATATTTGTTATTTCTTCGACTGTGCAAGGGGAGTTGAGGTAGTCAGTTTGTTGTTGCGTTAAGGAGGGGATAGAGAGAGACTCCAACCACAATTTAGACGCATCTCCCGTAGCCCCACCAGGGCCTGCCATGAGCTCTTTGTAGAAGGAACTAAAAATTTCAAGAACCTTTTGTGGGTGGGTGACCAAGTCTCCCTTACTGTTTCTTAATTTATAGATATGAGTGGGTTTACAGTCCTGATTTAGTTTCCTGGCAAACATCGCCAAGGTAGTGTTGCTGTAAAGCATGAACTTGGCCCTGGAGAATCTAAGGGATTTCTCTGCATTAGTTGATAATATCAGGTCAAGGGCCTGCCTTTTTTCCTGTATCTGTTGGGTAATAAGTGGTGTGGCAGAGTGTTGTAGTTTGTTGTATAGATGGTGTAGGTCTCTAGTGAGTCTCTTAATGTCCGCTTGTCTTTCTTTGTTTCTGATGGAAGCTATATTAATTATATGGCCTCTTAGGACCGCTTTATGGGCAACCCATATTAAGGTAGGCGCAGTTTCGTCGTTTATGTTTTCAGTGAAATAATTGTCAATATGGTTGGAGATTTTCGCAATGATTGTAGGGTCAGTTAGTAAAGAGTCATTAAGACGCCAGTTAAAGGTGGAAGGGGCAAGGCCGATATAAGAGGTGTCAAAGGAGGTGATACCGTGGTCTGACCACGAGCAGGGGTGGATTTGTGCTTGTGTGGAGTTTGCCATGAGGGTTGGGGTGCAGTATATATAGTCAAGCCTAGCGTAGCAATCGTGTGGATGCGAGTAATGTGTATATGCTTTCACTCCTGTGTTGTGGGCCCTCCAAGAGTCAATTAGTTGCATCTTATTAATAAGTCTACTGATTGTCTTAGTGAATGATTTAGTGTGGGGGGAGATCTTGCTCCTATCTAGAACCGGGTGAGCAGCAAGATTGAAATCCCCTCCAATCACCAGATGTGGAGAGTGGTATTTGTCTATGGAGTCGAAGAATTTCGTGAAAAAGGATGTATGGGTGTCATTTGGGGCATATACAGATGCAATTGTGATATCTCTGTTATTTATTTTCCCTTTAAGGATGATGTATCTACTATCGGGATCTTTAAAAGTGTGGTGGATGTCAAAGATTATTGAGTTGCGAATAAATATCGCCACTCCTCTGGTTTTATTAGTGAAGGTGGTGAAATATGCCTGGTTGTAAGATCTGTGAAAATATTTAGGATGGGCTGAGGTGGCGAAATGTGTTTCTTGGAGCAGTATTATATCTGCTCCTAGTTTTTTATATTGTTGGAATGCTTTTTTGCGTTTATTAGGGGAATTAAATCCATTTGTGTTGTGAGATATTATTTTAAGGCCCATATTGTATCTTTCCTAGAACTATCGACTGAGTATCGTACAAAACTATTCCTATTGTAGGGTTATAATGATAAAATGGCACCCTTCTGTGTCTAGAGACAAAATCGCATATAAGTATAAGAAGGGGTGTAAAAATGATTCCCTCAATGAGTGAGGGGGGTCTGGTGATTCTACCACAAATCAAGTAATATGGACACAAAGCTGTAGGAGCATACATACCATTAGGAACCAATGAGATTGCATATTTATATTCAAAAATTGCTATGTAACTATAGGCCCAAAAAGCCTTGGAAAGGTAAACAATGCTGAAGCATACTAGCATCAGTGGGACAGGGGAAAGTCTGTCAAAATTAACCTGTAAAGAACACAATAAAGTGTGGAGGACCAAAAAGGGGTCCATTTCCTGCAGTAGACTCGGGCGCTGCAGGGTCTGACGTGCAGCAGACGAGTCTCTGAGCAGGAGTGGGGTCAATCCAGCAACGGCAGATGCCCCCGGTCATTGGAACAAATAAAATGCAGAAAAAATAAACATATATAATAATACATTTAGTTAGCTTGGTGCATGGAGTTAGTATGCATAATCATAAACATATGAGCTGTTAAGAAGGAAGTACAGATATGCCTCTGAGTTATAGATTATTACATGTACTCCTTTAAATCAGCTATATCTTGTATGAGCAATAGGAGATTAGTCCAATCGTGCCAAGTTATAGATTGACATATTCCTACAGGAAGGCGGTGGTCAGTGGGGTTGTCACACCTCCCTCGGTGGGTGAGCATGTATGGCTATTGGATTATTAGATACTCTGCCCAGTTGAGGGTATCAAGACAGGGTGAGATAGAAACGTGACCCAGGGTAGGTTGTTATAACCTGGAGAGCTGGAGAGGGGTGGGGGGGGAGGTCTATGATGCAAACCTTGGACAAAAACCTTTATCACATTACTCAAAGAAAAAAATCCCTCCTTCACCACTACTCAGCATAAACATATGACCTGTGGAAGGAAGGTATATAATTAGAGCTGTCCAAGGGTTGTAAGTCACCATACATATTCTCCAAGATAGTCTTGTATATACCAGAAGCACTACTGGGCATATTAGACAACATTGTAGTGAGTTATGGAGGATAGTGGTTAAGGCATAAAAGACTTCAGGAGCAGGGGGGGGGGGATCTGTGAGACAAGGCAAGGACAGAGATGTCTGTCTCATTTCCCAGGGAGGATTCATTCCTTAGGGGCTTCTAAAAAAAGGAATAAAAAAAAAAAAAAAGCTCAAAAGTAAAAGTCTAGGGGACACAGGAGGGAGAGGAAACAATTATATCGCAGTAAGTGCAATTCCGTGCAATTCTTATGTAGCTGGGATTATCAATTATGTTGATTTTGAAAGGAATTGATCAGTCTCCTTTGGTCCCTCTGGTTGCGCCTGTTAGGGGGGGTGGACCAGATAGGTGAGGGTCTTGGAGTGGATGGAGGACGGGCGTGAGGGTCTTGTGTCAGCAGGCCCAATTTTATCAGAAGCTCCTTGCCTTCAATCACATTAAAAACAGTGTAAGTGGATCCATTGTGGGGTACTGTGAGCTTAAATGGGAATCCCCAGCGATATCTTATTCTGGCTGATTGTAGAACTGAGGTGACCTCCTTCATCCGACGTCTTCTATCTAGCGTGGCAGGGGAGATATCTGGGTATATCTGGATTCTTTTCCCCTCATGTGAAATATTGGGAGTGTTTCTAGATGCTCTCATGATGTCCTCTTTAACCAAGAAGTCCTTCATGCACATGATAATGTCCCTGGGGGGGTTATCAGCTGTGGGTTTTGGACGAAGGGCTCTGTGAATCCTGTCACATGCAAAAGCAGTTAATGGCTTGTCTGGGAGGAGACCATGAAAGATCTTAGACACTGCAGGCATTAGCTCTGTGACAGTCTCAGGGACCCCACGCAGCCGGATATTTTGGCGGCGATTTCTGTTGTCCAAATCTTCAACCTGAGCCTGCATAAAGGCAAAATTATCTGCCAGATTCTCATAATCTTTTCTCAGGTCGTTATGGGCCAGTGAGAGCTCGTCATGTTTAGTCTCCAAGAGATCTGTGCGTGTGCCTATGGTGGCTATCTCATGTGAGAGGGCTGTAGTAGATTTGTGCACCTCTCTCTCTATTTTCTCCACAAGCTTGATATATATGGAGGTGAGACTCTTATCCAGGTCTGCCTTTGACAGAGGGGAGTTGTACTCACGATTCTCCTGGGTGCTGGGCTGTAGTGAGGCCTGCTCTCCCCCTCCCCCTCCCCACGTGAGGCCGCCGGCGCCATCTTGGGATGCCTTGCTGCTCCTCTGCTCCATGTCCAGGAGAAAGTTAGTGAGGCAGTGCTGGGGTCTTTTAAACTTGTTCTTCTTCGCTGATAGCATGCACCCTTTGTTCCCACGGGGGTGCTCGGTATTTTCGCCGCGATCTGTGCTGTATAGCCCCGGGGAAATGAGCCAAGAGGACCGGGTACGACGGAGCTGAGCTCAGGCGGGTCCTGTCAGCATCGCGCCGCGCATGCGCCCCCACCTTTAGTAAGCACTTCTTTATCCGACTGGTACAGGGAAATGTGATCTCTTTCACTCCATTTTCCTTTTGAAGATAACAATGGCTCTTATTAAATATTATTATTATTATTATGAATGACTGGGCCTGGATTTTCAGGATGTGTTTGTGACCTCTGAATTTCCTCTGTCTCTCAAGTATTTCAGGGTTCCTAGAGATTAGTGAAGGAAGACGTGCTTTAAAAGATCATAATGATGAAAAAATATTGTACTGTATCCATGTAAACTCTATATGAAGAGGAAGTGAAAGAATTGCTATATGAGGAGGAAGTGAAAGAATTAAAGGACTACTATTTGGAAATAGCAGGGGATGTCTAAAACCCCTGTCAGTTGTTTTATTGCTGTCTGTATCACTTAGGGAGAGTTTTTTGTTACTCCATGTCTAGCAGACACAACAAGAAATGATAGGAAAAAAACCCCCTCTTCATTTTTACCATAATAAGTGTCCCCTCTATTCTTTTTCTGGTGACAACTCAAGTTTTTGTTTTTCCCTCTCTTTCAGTCCCAGATAAAATGGTCAGCAGGGCAAACAGAGAACGTGAATTTCTCTAGGAGGGACATACAGTAGACAGCAATAAAAAATAAACTGACAGTGACAGGAATTCTGAAAATGCTGTTATTACATGAAACCTGACAAAGCTGAAGCAATTTTGCAGAGGAATGAATAAAAATTGTGATGCCCAGACGTGCAAAGCTAATAGAGACTCCACGGTGCTTCTGTTTAAAGCTGACATGAAGGGAGTGTATACTTAAAAGGATGTAAAAGATTTTTTTTCCCCCTGAATAGCTTCCTTTACCTCAGTGCAATTCTCCTTCACTTACCTCATCCTTCCATTTTGCTTTTAAATGTCCTTATTTCTTCTGAGAAATCCTCACTTCCTGTTCTTCTGTCTGTAACTACACACCGTAATGCGAGGGGGGAGGGGGCGAGCAGGAGTGTCAGGACGCCCACTAACACATAGCTCCTTTCTCTATCTGCAAAGTAGAGAGCGTCCTGACTTGCCTGCTCGCCCCCCTCTCCCCTCAAGAGGCTTTCTCCGCACCAGGGAGAAAGCCTTGCATTACAGTGGTGAGTTACAGACAGAAGAACAGGAAGTGAGGATTTCTCAGAAAAAAGAAGGACATTTAAAAGCAAAATGGAAGGATGGGGTAAGTGAAGGAGGACTGCACTAAGGTAAAGGAAGCTATTTAGGGAAAAAAACGTTTTCCTTTACAACCCCTTTAAGCAAGTATGTGTGGTTTTTTTTCTCATGGTAAAGCATGTAAATAACTTTGTGGATAACGGTTTTCACTTTAATATTAAAAAAGTAAATCCATTGATCAGTGCAAAATGAAAAAAAAAAAGAAAAAAAAAACCGAAATGAAATCCACTATGAAAATAAAATACAAAAATTGGGGAATATTTTTAATAGGAACTGTGTTTGTATGTATACAAATTTGAGCTTCTTCCCAGTGCTTCCTGGAATAGAGTGACGACATTATCTACAGACTCCAACTACCCTGGTAGCACTGTCACCCTGTTGTACTGATGCCAGGGTGGGGGCTATGGACAGCGTAGTCTCCAGCTCCTGTAGTCACTGTTTTATGTCAAACTTAGTCATTCCTCCAGCAGTAGGAAAAGCCACAAGGTATCCTGTGAGTTGCGGTAAGGAAGCCAACAGTGAAGTTGAACTAGCTGCATAGACATCATCATGTAATCACTAGAAAAAAAAGCCTTAAAAATATATTTGCTAATGTTTTCCCACAACAAAATTCACAAGGAATGTGTTTGTCCTTCAATATCAATGTGAGAGGTGCGGATAGTTTCATTTGATTTCCAGTGGTGACATAACAGGTTTACTTTAACCGCTTGCCAACCGCCTCCTGTAGATATACGTCGGCAGAATGGCATGGCTGTGCAAAGCAATGTACCTGTACGCTGCTTTGAATTTGCTGCCATGCGTGCATGCCCCTGCCGCAAGCTCCGTGAACATGCCCACTGACTCGCTATCGTGTCACAGAGCTGCAGAACAGGGAGATGCCTACTGTATGTAAACAAGGCATTTCCCTGTTCTGCCTAGAGACAGTACAGTGATCTACTGCTCCCGGTCATTGGGAGCAGTTATCACTGTCATGTCGCTCATAGCCCAGCCCCCCCACAGTTAGAATCACTCCCTAGGACACACTTAACCCCTTTCTCGCCCCCTAGTGGTTAACCCCTTCCCTGCCAGTGTCATTTACACAATAATCAGTGCATTTTAGCACTGATCGCTGTTTAAATGACAATGGTCCCAAAATAGCGTCAAAAGTGTCCGATGTGTCCGCCATAATGTTGCAGTCACGATAAAAATCGCAGATCGCCGCCATTTCTAGTAAAATAAAAAATTATTAATAAAAATGCCATAAATCTATCCCCTATTTTGTAGACGCTATAACATTTGCTCAAACCAATCAATATACGCCTTTTGCGATTTTACCAAAAATATGTAGAAGAATACATATCGGCCTAAACTGAGAAAGAATTTTTTATATTTTTTGGGGGGGATTTTTATTATAACAAAATAAAAAATTATTGCTTTTTTTTCAAAACTGTTACTCTTTTTTTGTTTATAGCGCAAAAAATAAAAACCACAGAGGTGATCAAATACCACCTAAAGAAAAAGGGACGTCAATCTTGTTTGGGTGCAATGGCGCAACCAAACCACGCAATTGTCAGTTAAAGTGACGCAGTGCCGAATCACAAAAAATGGCCCGGGCCATTGGGCAGCCAAATCATCCAGGGCTGAATGGTTGAAGTAAAAGCTTCACTTTTCTAAACACCACTCTGTTACTTTCTCCTATATTGTAATGTTAAGTTTGATCTTTAATTATCCCTAACAGGCACTTGCAGTCGAATGCTTTAGTGAGTGACTGATCCCCAGCCAGGTCATGATAGCCTATTTAGTATAGTGGTACATCAAGTGTAAATTACATTTCTGGGTCATAAAAAGATAACACAGTGTTCCTTTTTTCCCCCATTTATACAAAAAGTTGCAATAAAATAGCATCATTGTTTATAATGTTAACAAGAAGAACCAAAATATTTATTCAATGGGACTTGTTTATGTAAACATACACACAAAATACGTAAACTTTGTTTCATTGATTTTATTATTGCACTGTACCCTTGGAATTTTTTACAAAGGTTTACTACAGTTTTCAATTGATTTTGCAAAGGGCAGACATTACAAATCAATACACACAGGAAACTCCATTGTATAGCCTTGTACAGCAGACTGAAATATATAATGCTTGACATTGCAAGGAGCACAGGAGATTGGCAATCCTCAATAATAACTAGAGGAAAAAGGAAAGAGGACATGTTGCTTATAGCAGCCAACAGTATACAGTAGATTAACAAAATATCGACAGCTATCTGGTTGTTATGGACACTTTTTTCCCTTCCTCCTGGTTTTATGTAAAAGAATCCTATGGGATCTAGAGATTTATTTTGTATGTTTTGAAGAAAACAGAATTACAGTATGAGAACAATAACTGGCTGCAAGCCTTAATAAGGAACTCACCTCCACCTTCCAGCAACAGTTGCATCCCACTCTGGCCGCTGTAATCCTCTCTCCATGCTGGGTTCTTGGCCTTTTATTGGCCAATGGGGATGATGTCACCCTACCTATGCGCAGGGCAGTAATTCCCGGCAAACAGTGGTGGTGCGTCCATAGAGAGCGCCGGAGCACCGCCCCCTCTCGCTCCGGCACCGCCACTGAATACAATACATAGATTCATGCATTGCATGAATCTATGTATTTCTGCTGCCACCGACTATTCAGATGGCCGGCCCCTGGTGAGCACTGGCCATCTGAATAACGGCAGCTGGTTGACTGTGGAAGTGCCTATCAGAGCCAGCGGCTCTGATAGGCTTTCCGATTACAGACCTCAGGCTGTAATAGGCTTCCAAATACTTATCCAGGGACGCACGGGGGGTGTGTTCCTTGGATTAGACTGACAGGCATCTCAGCCAATCAGGTTCACCGGTTCTGGTTACTGGTAACCTTATTGGCTGAAGCGTCATCGAGGACGGGAGAAGACATTGAGGGACCGTGGAGGGAGGATGGCCGACCCCAGAAAGGTAAGTGCCGGGCGGGGGGGGCAGCATTTTCCAGAGCACACTGGCGACAATTACAGGGCACAGTGGCGACAATTAAAGAGCACAGAGGTGACAATTGGCACAGTGGCGACAATTACAGGGCACAGTGGCGACAATTACAGGGCACAGTGGCGACAATTGGCACAGTGGCAACAATTACAGGGTACAGTGGCGACAATAAAAGGGCACAATAGTGACAATTAAAGGGCACAGTGGCGACAATTGGCACAGTGGCGACAATTGATGGGCACAGTGGCTGCTTTTGATGGCATGGCACAGTGGTGACAATTGATGGCACAGTGGTGACAATTGATGGCACAGTGGCTGCATTTGATGGGCACAGTGAGGCTGCAATTGTTTTTTTGTTTCGTTTGTTTGCGCCCCCCCAAAAATTTTGAGCACCAGCCGCCACTGCCGGCACAGCCAGAGTGTACTGGGAATGTAGGTGTCTGGATTGCCTTGTGTGCTGTGTATGATTTGCTACTGTAGTGGTTTGGCCAGTTCCTTTTAGGCCGTGTACACACGGGCAAACATTTACGATGAAACCGGTCCGCCGGACCGTTTTCACCGTACATGTCTGCCCGGGGATTTCTGTACGATGGCTGTACTAACCATCGTACAGAAATCCGCGCGTAAACAATAAGCGGTGCGTGTCCGCGGTGTCGCCGCGACGATGACGCGGCGACGTGGGCGGGCCTGCCAGTTAAATGCTTCCACGCATGCGTCAAAGTCATTCGACGCATGCGAGGAATGGCGGGCGCTCGGACATGTACGGTAGGTCTGTACAGACGACCGAACATGTCCGAGCGGGCAGGATTCCAGCGGACTGTTTTAAAACAAGTCCAGGAATATTTGCCCGCTGGGAAAAGGCCCGGCTTACGGCTATGCATATCATCCTTTTATCTACATAAGAGCATCCCGGAAGAAGATCTATATCTCATTTTTCAAAACACTTTGGCTGTCTCTGTAGCTCATACATAATACGAAGGTTATGTTCCCACATTTATGCTGTGGCCCCTGTACACTGTTTTAGCCACAATGCTTTTTAACACTTTTTTTTTTATAAACCTATATGTCAGTATTACATTGTATATCCCTGTATGTTGTGGTCGTTCAAGTGCTTATCTAATCGTTTTTTGAAATTATTGATGCTCCCCACTGAAAACACTGTGGAAGAGAATGCCACATCCTTACTGCTCTTACAGTAAAGAACCCTCTATGCAGTTTAAGGTAAAAGCGCTTCTCTTCTAATTTTAGTGAATGGCCACGTGTCATTTTAAATTCCCTTTTGCGGAAAAGTTTTATCCCTATTGTGGGGTCACAAGCTCGGTATTTGTACACTGAAATCATATCCCCTCTCAACCGTCTCTTCTCCAGAGAGAATAAGTTCAGTGCTTGTAACCTTTCCTCATAACTATGGTCCTCCAGTCCCTTTATTAGCTATGTTTCCCTTCTCTGGACTCTCTCCAGTTTCAGCACATCCTTGCTTGGGACTGGTGCCCAGAACTGGACAGCATACTCCAGGTGCGGCCGGACCAGATGAGCGGAAGTTCCACTTTTGGGTGGAACTCCGCTTTATGTGGATTATCATAGTTCTACTTTAAATGGGGACACTTCACCTTAAAGTACAGTAAATAGAAATGTGTGTCCATCCTGCACAGGCTTATTTAAAGTGTATGTAAACCCTAATTATAAACCTTTTTGGTTCATTAAATATACCATTGAAAGCATTTTTCTTATCTTGGACACTGAGAATGCGGTTTGGAGTACTTCAGATGGGACAGTAATATTTATCCACAATATCTCCCAGAAAATATATAGGGCCAGATTCAGGTAGAAGTGCGGCAGCGTAACGTATCATAGATACGTTACACCGCCGCAAGTTTTCATCGCAAGTGCCTGATTCACAAAGCACTTGCGATGAAAACTACGCCGGCGGCCTCCGGCGTAAGCCCACGTAATTTAAATGGGCGTGTGCCATTTAAATTAGGCGCGCTCCCGCGCCGGACCTACTGCGCATGCTCCGTTTCAAAATTCCCCCCGTGTTTTGCGCACAGTGACGTCATTTTTTCAAACGGCGATGCGCGTAGCGTAATTCCGTATTCCCGGGCGGCTTACGCAAACGACGTGAATTTTTAAATTTCGACGCGGGAACGACGGCCATACTTTATACAGCAATACGTTTGCTCGGTAAAGTTAAGGCACCAAAAACGACTACTAACTTTGCGACGGGAAACTAGACTAGCGGCGACGTAGCAAAAGGCAAAAATCCGACGTGGATCGCCGTAACTCCTAATTTGCATACCCAACGCTGGTTTACGACGCAAACTCCCCCCAGCGGCGGCCGAGGTACTGCATCCTAAGATCCGACAGTGTAAAACAATTACACCTGTCGGATCTTAGGGATATCTATGCGTAACTGATTCTATGAATCAGTCACATAGATACTCTGAGAGATACGACGGAGTATCTGAGATACTCTGTCGTATCTCCGCTGTGAATCTGGCCCCTTAAGACTATTTAAGCTGGCCATATTGGCCTCTAGAACTGTGTAGAAGCCGGACAGTCTGCTGCTGAGATCTCCTGCTATTGTCTGAAGGTGTTCTGTGTTTATACTTATATTAATGTGTATTGTACCTTCTGAGTTGGAAGCCGTAAAGTCTGACCTGCATTGAGACATCTGAGTCATCCAGGTGGCTAATTAATGTAATGTCTATAGTTTTTC
This sequence comes from Rana temporaria, assembly GCF_905171775.1. Classification (NCBI taxonomy): domain Eukaryota; kingdom Metazoa; phylum Chordata; class Amphibia; order Anura; family Ranidae; genus Rana; species Rana temporaria. The sequence goes on from NC_053492.1 coordinate 185,615,764, forward strand.
AGTTGTTGTAATTATGTTTATGGTTACAGTTTTTATTATTAGGGTATTATGATCAGGAGAGGGGAGGTCGTCCTGTGGGATAAAAAAAGTATGTGTCTGAGTTTCAAATGAAGTGTTCCAGTTTTGTAACAGAGCTAGTCTCGCCTGGTTCTTGGTTGCAATATGTGGCTGTAATATCTGATATCTGAAGGTCCAGGCTGGAGGAAGCAGTGTACTGACCGAAACACTCAAGCGGAGTGTGGGAAGCGGTTCCCTGACAGGGTACATATAAAACAGATTGTTACACAGAAGATACACATGAAATAAGACTCATATGAACTGTTCCCTGTGTTAATGACACACTAATGTTATTAGTTGCTCTACTTGGTTCTCACCATCATGGTTCTATTCAGACATTAAGAGAATCTTCTAGATTGATTTTTATAAGGGTTTAATTTTTCTTTATTATTGAGTACGGCATATTATGTGTTTATGTGTTCTGGTCCTGCTACACATTATTAATACATAAAAGTCTTAAACATGTGTGCAAACATAAATCAACCTGTTAGTACTTAGAAAATGTGCATGCTTCTCATGAACATCAGATTTCACAATTATCTGGACACCTGCTCCACACTTGTGCAAGAACTCACATCTGCTGTCACACTATATCGATAGGCAGGAGAGGCTACATATACAGTACATCTGCTTATTAAGTATACCTATTGTAGCCTGATGATGGGCAAATCTTTAGTATTTCTTAAATTTCTGATCTGTGACATTCCATTTCTGTTATTAGATCATGAATCATTATTTAGCTTTGCCCATAGTTCTGGTCCTGCTATGCTGGCTACTCTGAACTTGGCTTGCTCCCTACAACTATGAAATTGATCTGCCTGCCTTGACTCTTTTTAACTTACTTGCTTCAACCCAGAGCTGTTCTTCCCAGTTTTGGACTATATCTATGTTTGACCACATTATCATTCTGTTTCCTAGAACTGCTTGTCTCCTGCTTTATTTTTGAATATGAGAAGCTTGAGGTTACATCTTTTTCTCCACCATACATAATGTCTAATAGTGAGGTAGTCCCGAAGACCTCCACCCTGAATCATACATGTCTTTTTTTTTATAATCTCTTTTTACTGATTTTGAAAGACAGAGCATACAAAAATTCAAAAACAAATCAATTCAGTTGGCTTATCACCTTCCACCAAGAAGTAAACATATGTATCCAAATGAGGCTTGGTTATATTTTCGATTTTGAAAATCCTAAGAGCCCACACTACTTATTATTGATAGTATTTTGTAACACAGTTCTTACTTTGTGTCTTATTTACTAAAGTGTAAAGTGAAATAAGATGAATCCAAGTGAGCTTTGCGCACTAATTTGGAGCATATCTAGACACAGCTTAAGCATTCAGTTTCTACATCAAAATATAATGCATAAACTTTGTTCTGATGCTAGGCTCATGTTTTGCAACATCTGCATGATAATGTTTAGAAACACTTTAATGACCGATTCAGTCCAGGAAGTCTAGGAGGTGGGTAAAGAGTGGCAGAGGAAGACAGAAGCTGTGGTCAAAAGAACCACAAATATGGTTGTTGTCTTAGTGAAGAAATGTGCTCTGCTATGCTAGACACAGTGCACAGAAAAATACGAGATAGGATGTTTAGATACAATGAACTGCTAAAAATACTAGGAAAAAATATATCTAAGATATAACTAAAGTTTGAATGTTTCCCTCATAAATCACAGCTGATAAGAAAAGGCAGCTGAGAATATTAAAAGATTATGTCCAAGCAAGGTCTAAGATTTAAAGATTTAAGAGGGCCCGATTCATTAGGTTAGCACACAATAGCTGATTTACAGTATAAAACTTAGAGTAAAGAAAATGACTGCGTTCATAAAAATCCAATTAGTGCAATTATGTGCACTGCAGCCTTGCACTTTTATTCCATAATTTAGCAAACTCTGTTTCCATGCAGGAGGACTGTGTACAGTAAGTCCAGAGAATAATAAAAAAAATCAGTTTGTCTTAGAAACAAACTTAATTCAGGCCATTTGCTGACTAGCAGAGTGTCCCCTAATGGGTTCCCCAAAACAAGCTAGCAGCCCTTATATCTCTTCAGTTTTCTGTCAAGCCTTTTTACACAGCAGTATGCTCGTACAGCAGAGAAAACAAGAGACAGCATCATGAGCATCACTATATAAAAGCCTGTGCTCAGCTGAGCTAAGATTTGCACCTAGGAACGGAGGTTTATTCCCACCCAAAGCTCAACAATGCCTCCTGACTCCAGGACCCAGTCAAAACATCTTAAGATTTAGAAAAAACAGATACTTCCACAGATTTACATTAATCTGGCACAAATGGAACCACCCCACTGTACACTGAAGTAAAAAATGATGCACTGTAAACCTGTATATGGTTATTGTGTTATATTAATATAATATATTTGTCACGTACCTTGTGGCAGAGCCTGATGTGTAGAGGGAGGCCTCTACTACAGCCCCCGGCTCTGAGACCACTGTTTTTGCGACAGTGGCCACGAAAGCGCAGTGAGGTTTGAGTGTCTGTAAGATGTCCATCAGTTGCAGCTGGCAGGTAGCAGGTGCGGAAGAACTGGCAGGTAAAGGACCAGCAGGGACCAAGTAGCATGCAGGACAGGTGGATAACTGGATGCAAGGTCAGACGAGCCAGATCAGCAACAGACAATCAGATACAGGCATAAACGGCAGACAGAGAATAGTCAGGATAAAATCAGAAGTCAGCAACGTGGAATCAGGCAGATGAGCAGGAGGCAGAGCAAATCTAGAGATAGGCCAGGGTCAGGGCAGGTAGCATTCAAACAAGGTCAGGGCAAGCCAGGTCATTAACAGAAGTCAACACAGGAACAGTTACAGGAACCCGGGTAATAGCTGTAGATCAGACAGCACTGGCTAATAGAACCGCTTCAGTTTAAATAGTCCCGTTGGCGCCAACATTAGGGATGCACGCGCGTGGGTGCACAGGTGTGTTCGGGCATGCGCACATGCATCTGCGCATGGTTATGCATAGAAAAAAGGGCAACCGCACATCTGTGCTTGGTCATCCGTGTATGTCTTGAGGCTTCATCGGTACTATGGCTAGTGCCTTCCTAACAATATAATACCAATACCCAACACTTACTTCCCTATCTCCCCTTTCTCTTCTCTGTTTATGCATTTCATGTCATAAAATGAAAATAGTCACTTAAAGAGGTCATTGCCTAGTTATACAGATCTGTTGCAACAAGAGAATGTCTTATCCTTAGAAATAGAAGAAGAAAAAAAGTGATGTCGCCAGCACAATGGGTCCAAAACTTTACCCAGCGATCACATAATTATAGCAAAAAGCGACGTTTCAGAGCCATGCAGGACACCTCATCAGGCATGTGACCCTTAGAATTTTCTATATTATTTTTGGTGAATACTTAAAAATGTTCAATAAACAGAAAAAAAATAAAGATTCTGAAAAAATAAAAACAGTTTTTTTATTGGTCATAAACCCTGGAGACCCTCACCATGGTAGGTCAGAAACCTAGGTAACACAAATATACTGTTCACAATTCGGCCAGCCAGTGCCCCATAATATATAAAGTATATATTGAGATTTTAAAGCACAGAGCGTATAACTTATTTATACCAGTCTTGTTTCATTCATAAATGAAAAATGTGAATAGAATCTGTCTGCACATTACTGTTGATTAATCCTATTATACAAATTAATGCTAATATGTTTGAGATATAAACAAATGATATGTATTCAACAGTACTTCCATTTGAAGCTGGGAGAGTACACAGCAGCTTGAGGATGGAGGTAGATGAAATGTACCCATTAGTTGGGAACACTGAATAATACAGAACAAAAGCATATGGCTTTAAGATGACTGAGCATATGGTTTATGCTTTAGCACATTTTAGTACAAAGTACTGGTGATATTCACATAGCGTACCATAGATTTTATTCAATTTAGATGGAAATTTTTATTTAATTTAAATAAAGCTACATATGGGAAATAGATTGTGTATCAGTAACCATCTTCTCTTTTTTCACGTAAAAAAAAGCCCAACATGTAAGGCCGCGTACACACAATCGGTTAAACCGATGAGAACGGTCTGATGGACCGTTTTCTTTAAATATATTCTTTTTATTCAAAGTTTTCCAAAATTATAACATAATACATAAACATTGTGTTCAATATCAAAGAGGGAAATAGTCCCCAGTTACAGTACCTCTAACACAATTCAACTCATCTGATCCAGCTAGACAGCATTAATACATTCCTTAATTCTAACCCACTGTCTATCTAGTTACCACTTCCAATATTAGGAACTATATTACCATTTACCTGTTGGGATAGAAAAAACAAGAAGAAAGAAAAGAGAGATGAAAAAAAAAACAGCATCCAAATTTATCAATTTACCCATTTTACCAACTCTCATCTCATGACTCTTAAATACGCTCTATTTCCTCCTTAATATAACTTCCCTTCTCCCTCAATTTCTTATTTATCCCTTTGTTTAAATATTTCACTACTTCCTAGTCAGCTCCTTGACCCTTTACCCCCCTTTCTTACCCCCACCCCACCCCCCCAAACCAACCCACCAAGAAAGGAAAGGAAAAAACACCCCCGTTCCCTCCTCCCCCCTCTCTCTCCTCCCTCCCTCCTCACCGTGCCCCCCCCCCCTTCAAGAAGGTGCCCGGCCCTCCCCTTATCCATATATGCCAACTGACTTATTCCCTATTTTCACTCCCCAGTAATCTCTTTCCTTCATCTGAATATACAAATACATTACATGCTCCCCAGGTTGAGTTTTATTGTTCTTTTATCTTGAGCTGATAGCACCAAATCTTCTATGGCCCCTATGTTTCTAACCCTATTCAGCCACTCTGTTATCGTGGGTGGCCTAGGGTTTTTCCAATTCCGAGCTATGCCCGAATTGGCCTCATCCATCAGGTGGCATATAATCAAGTTTTTATATGTCTTTGTTGGGATCTGTGATAAATGTAATAAACAGAAAGCGGGTTCATCCATTATTTGATAGGATGTCAATTTTTGAGAGATCCTTTGTATTTCTAACCAATACTTCCTAATCCTAGGGCAAGTCCAAAATATATGTAACAGAGTTCCCTTATTCCTCTTACATCTCCAGCACAAATCTGAACTTCCAGGAAAAAAAACTACCCAATTTCACTGGTGTATAATGCCACCTATTTAAAAGTTTATAGTTTAATTCCTGTGTTCTGGTACAGATTGATGTTTTCATAGAAAGGTAAATTGTCTTTTGTTGTTGGGCCTGGGTAAAGTTCAGGTCCATATGACTTGCCAATTTTCTCATAACAGGTATCTTATATAGTTCTAGGGGTGATAGACCAAACCCCCCCATAGGTCCAAACCGATCACGTGTGGGCGCCATTGGTTATTTATCCATCGGTTTAAAAAAAGCCAACTTGTTTTAAATTTAACCGATGGATTCCTAACTGATACCAAAAAAAACGATCATTAGTAGGCACGACCATCGGTTAAAAATCCACGCATGCTCAGACTAAATTAGGGGACGGGAGCGCTCGTTCTGGTAAAACTAGCGTTCGTTATGGAGATGGCACATTCTACATTTTTAAAATTAGTGCCTCGTTTATTGCAGCGCATTTTTTTCTTTGTTCTTTGCTAGAATAAAGACGTTGTTTTGCTGATGGTATTTAGACAGAGTTCTCCCATACTGACTTCTTTAGTTTTTGCTTGTGATCTCATGAATAATCCTTTTTTTTTTTTTTTTTTAAAGCCAGATCTCCAAATTTATTTTTTGTACTCCACATCTTTTCATTTTTTCATTCCACCATGATAAACAACAAAATCAGTAACATGTGGAGTCCCTCTAATTGGGGTCACAATGTTTTCCCCAAATCCCAGAATTCAGAAGCAGCAGCAGATGTTATACATGACCCCAAGCTGTGGTACTACAACAACAACCTCCCTTTTCTGGCAGATCAGTTTGAAGTCACGGATTCACTTTCTGGTCTTCCTTGCAGCCTTCCTTCCACGGCTTCCTCCACGGCCCCTTGCAGGTGGTGAGAATGTGGCAGCAGGAGGAGGAGGAGGAGACTGCGCCTGGTCACTGAGTTGTGTGTTCTCAGTCAACAGGCCCCTTCTTCCCCTCTGAATCACATATACAAAAATATCCTCTGCCAGGGCCCATTGTCGCTCCATTTTTTGCAGCTGGTCAGCAAGGCAGGTGCTGTAGCCCTCAACAGGGTTAAGGGGGGCCCTCGTGATGGAAGCTGACTCATTAATGACCTGCAGATACTCCTCCTATAGCTGGGACATGCGCCTCTGTGTTTTTTTTTTGCTGTAATAAATATCCCCCAAAAATATATACAAAAACGTATTTTTTCCTCAGTTTAGGCGGATACGTATTCTTCTACAGTTTAGGCCGATACGTATTCTTCTACATATTTTTCGTAAAAAAAAATCGCAATAAGCATTTATTGATTGGTTTGCGCAAAAGTTATAGCGTTTACAAAATAGGGGGTATTTTTATTAATATTTTTTTTTACTAGTAATGGCGGCAATCAGCATTTTTTTTCAGTACTGCGACATTATGGCGGACACTTCGGACACTTTTGACACATTTTTGGGACCATTGGCATTTTTATAGCGATCAGTGCTATAACAATGCATTGGATTACTATATAAATGCCACTGGCAGTGAAGGGGTTAACCCTAGGGGGCGGGGAAGGGGTTAAGTATGTCCCTGGGTGTGTTCTAACTGTAGGGGGGGTGGCCTCACTAGGGGAAATCACTAATCTTCTGTTCATACATTGTATGAACAGAGGATCAGCATTTCCCCCCCTGACATGAACGGGAGCTATGTGTTTACACACACAGCTCCCGGTCCCCGCTCTGTAACGAGCGATCGCGTGTGCCCGGAGGCGATCGCGCCCGCCGAACACGCGCACGGGAGTCGGGGGCGAGTGGGGGGCGCTCGCGTGCACCCCTAGTGGCCTGCAAGAAAGCCGACGTAGAGCTAAGGGCTCTCGCGCAGGAGAGCCAACCTGCCGCCGTAGAATGACTGCGGCAGGTCGGCAAGTAGTTAAAGCCTAAAAGGGAATTTAACCATCCCCGTCTAATGCATATGATTTCCTTGGGCTAGCTGTTGCTTGTAAAGGAGAACTCCACGCTCCACTCCATTCTTCAATGCTCATTTCCCCCTCAAATTCCTTGGATTTCCATGGGCTAACTTTTGCTTTTAGCTTTTAAAGGGGAACTCCACACTTCATTTTCCAATGCTCTTGTCTCCCCCCTCTAATACCTTTGATTTCCTTGGGCTAACTTTTGCTTTAGCTTTTAAAGGGGAACTCCACACTCCATTCTCCAATGCTCTTGTCTCCCCCCTCTAATCCCTTGGATTTTCTTGGGCTAACTTTTGCTTTTAAAAGGGAACTCCACTCTATTCTCAAATGGCTGTGAGCTGCCTTCACCAATCCAAACCACATCCTTTTTCAGAGCATGAAAACAGATGTAGGTTCTTGTGTCCACCAGCAGAGAGAAGTTGGGTAGATGCTAGGGTTGTCCCGATACCACTTTTTTGAGACCGAGTACAAGTAACGATACTTTTTTTCATGTACTCGCCGATACTGAATACCGATACTTTTTTTTAATGTCATGTGACAGTGGCGGTATTTTTTTTATATTTTTTTTTACTTTTTTTTTTATTACTGACTCTGTCCATTCGGAAAAGGTAGGAGCCGGATTTAGCGGCTCCTACCTCCGCTCTCCATCCTCACAAATTAAGGGGGGAGAGCGGCACGGACGGGGGGAGAGAAGAGCGGCACGGACGGGGGGGAGAGAAGAGCAACACGGATGGGGGGAGAGAAGAGCGACACGGACGAGGGGGAGAGAAGAGCGACACGGACGGGGGGAGAGAAGAGCGGCACGGACGGGGGGGAGAGAAGAGCGGCACGGACGGACGGACGGGGGGGGGGAAATAGCGGCACTGACAGGGGGAGAGAAGAGCGGCACGGGGGGGAAAGAATGCAGGGAGCACGGGAGGGGAGGAAAGACTGCACGGAGCACGGGAGGGGAGGAAAGACTGCACGGAGCACGGGAGGGGAGGAAAGACTGCACGGGGGGAGGAAAGACTGCACGGGACAAGGGCCTCTTCCCCACAACCCTTGCCCGGTGGTTGTGGGGGTATGCAGGCAGGGGGCTTATCAGATCCCAGTCCCCCTATGTAAATGGGTATCAGGTACATTGTACCCCTACACACTTGCCAAGAAAAGTGTCAAAAAAGTAGAAATGACAGTAGACAGTTCTGGACAAGCTCTTTATTAAAAACATAAATTAAAAAAATAATTCCCGCAATGTCCATCCATCTTTGATCACAGCGTCCAACGACCTGAAAAAAAAAATAACGGAAAAACTCTGCCTTCATGGGAGGCGTCCCACTGACTGCAGGCTTTTCACTTTGACAGCTGTTATATAGCTGAGGGCGGGGCCAGCCGATGACGTAAATGGGTGACTCTGCCCCCTCTGACGTTATGTGACATCACATGACATCAAAAGAGGACAAGGTCACCCCCTTACATCACTGGGTGACCCCGCCCTTAAATATATAACAGCCGTCAAAGCGAAAAGCCTGCAGTCAGCGGGATGCCTCCACGGAGGCAGAGTTTTACTGTTTTTTTCCCCACTCAGGTCATCGGATGCTGTGATCGAAGATGGATGGACATCGTGGGACATTTTTATTTTTTATTTAATTTTATTTAAGGATTTGCCCCAAACGGTCTACTGTCATTTTTACTTTTTTGACACTTTTTTGGGTGAATCTGTAGGGGTACAATGTAACCGATACCCATTCACATGGGGGGACTGGGATCTGGTGGTCAGCTTGTTAAAGGGTGCTTCCAGATTGCAATAAGCCCCCCCATAGACCCCCACAACCACCGGGCAGGGGTTGTGAGGAAGAGGCTGATGGGGACAAGGTGTTTTGGGGGGAACCCAAAACACCCTCCCCATGTTGAGGACATGTGGCCTGGTACGGTTCAGGAGGGGGGCGCTGTCTCATTCCCCCCCTTTTCCTGTCGCCTGCCAGGTTGCGTATTCGCAACCTGGCAGGGCCTGTTATGGATTTTAGGGGAACCCCACACCATTTTCTTTTTACATTTTGGCGCAGGGTTCCCCTTAATATCCATACCAGACCTGAAGTGCCTGGTATGGATTTGGGGGGGAACCCCCGTGCAATTTATTTATACATTTTTTTGCAGGGTTCCACCTTAATATTCAAAAAAAAACAAAAACAAAGGGCCTATGCTGTTTTTTTAAAATGATTTTTATCTATATTGCCGGGATCCGACAATGAAATTACATTTTTTCCTTTAGAAATGTAATTTTGCTGTGGTACTGTTCTAAACATGGGAATGATGTGCTACTTTTCAGGCATACTAATGACATCCCCGGCACATTTTTATTGTTGAACAATTAATTCAAATTATAGGAAATCAAACAGGCTCTTGCAGTAAATTGTATTTATTTAAGATCGGATTGCAGTGCATGGTCACCTTTAAAGATCAAGATCTGAAAATATAAATTTATTGGGTTTAGAAACACTTCTCTGTTCTTTGTAATGTATTGAAAGATTTGGGTAAAAAAAGAAAAAAAAACATTTCAAAGATACATTAGAAGTAATAGGAATGAGATTAGCATCAAAGGGGTTAATTAACTGAGAACACCTACTAATTGCCTAACAATACACACAACCAATTAGATGAAATTAACCAATTGTATTTAGCATGCGCTATTATCAATGAGAAAACCGCAGTTACCCTAGCACCAGTTGCAGTATACACACACAGGTATTTAATATCGTTATTTGCGCTTCAATGTGCACCGGTTAGCATTAACAATGTATGAACTGGTGCAGCGCCTTTTTAGTAAATGACCCTCTGTGTTTGCAACAGTTTTTTAGTGATAGAGTTGCGTTAAGTGATAGTTCGCACAAAGATAGCTTGATAAATGCAGATTACACAACTATGGCAATCATATTGAAATCATTATTTAAACATAAAAATAGTTTCCTGTATTTTGCTGGCATATATGTAAACCACTAAAACGTCTGGTTACACACCCTTTCCCCATCAGTGCACATGATTTGGCTGTTTCATTTCTGCCTTACAAAACTTTCATATTCTATTTTAGAAGGTAGTACAAGTGAAAACGCCCAAACACGACTCTGCTATCTATAGATCTGCGGGGACGTAGAGCTGATAAATATACCACAGCCTGTGAGAACTCTTCTGCCAGACTCTAATATCTGGGTGTAACATTTTTTTCAGATCCCTTAGAGAGAATCACTAAAAGTTCTAATTTCGAGTGGACTGCTTGATTAGAATACTGATACAGAAACTAGCCCAACACTTACATATTGGTTTAATATTATAGAAAATTAAGTCTAGCCCCCACAAAACATTGATTGTTGCCTGGAACCAATCATTTGTCTTTCAGCTTCAATTATTTTCTATTGATTGTTTTAGAAAGGTGATCACATAAAATCCCAATAAAATACATTTATGTTTTTGGTTGTAAAATGACAAAATGTGGAAAATTTCAACGGGTATGAATACTTTTTCAAGGCACTTTATATATAGAACATTTGTTTATGTACATACAAAAGCTAAAAAAACAGACCTAAAACCCATAACATATTCACTATAATTTACACGTGCAGACCAGTTTTATGAATGCAGGAGTCATCTTTATTTTTTTTATGTATCAAAATGTACAGCCAAATGAAATGCCCAGTCACAAGGTTGTATATTATTATGAATAACTGCCCAGACAGCCATGCTGCTATGGAAGTAACAGCAAGTGAGGATCATTGTGGAAAAGTACGTTTCTGTTGAGACTGGAGCATTCATGATTCTCCTTACCTAGAGGTGAGCCAGAGTGCAGAACATTAAATTGTAACACAGGCTATCAGTCATTCTTTATCAGGATGGTCATATACGTTGTGTATGTGAAACATTTTGAGGAATGTAATGCAGATGAACAAATGCAAATCCCAGAATGTACAAATCTCTAGTTAGCAAATCAATCTTGGGAAAGCGGTGGAAAAATGTAAAGTATTTGGTCCTTGGGGGGGTTTGCTGATGAGGAGTGCTGAAATTTTTTTCAGTTCTTGTGCTTAGAATAAAAACGATTGCCTGATAAATTGTGGATATCTAACACACATCGTCACAGCCAGCTGAAAAACTTAAATATTATGTATATGTGTGTGTATATATACACTCACCAGCCACTTTATTAGGTATACCCATTAAATTACTTGCTAACACAAACTGCTAATCAGCCAATCACATGGCAGCAACTTTATGCATTTAGGCATCTAGACGTGGTGAAGACAACTTCCCGAAGTTCAAACCGAGCATCAGAATGGGGGAGAAGAGGAATTTAAGTGATTTTGAACATGGCATGGTTGTTGTTGGTGCCAGACGATATCCCAATTTTATTGGGATATCCCCCTCTCCCCTCTCCCAGGGTGGAGAGTGGGGAAGGGGTCGGTTAACATGTCATGGGCTGCTCAGTCCAAAATGCCTGGGCCTATTTTTTGTCCCAGTACGAGCCTGCCTGCCGCCAATTGTATTCTGACAGTAGGCCCTTAGAACTGGGCATAAAAATATTAAAAGCAACATTAGAAATTACATTACCAGCGTAAAGCTTAGGTTGAATTTTAGTGACTGGGTTTAGATCTACTTTATTTAGGTGAACAAATTGTGTTTTTGATTGTCTGTTGAAAGAAAGCACTAAGACAATTTCTCCTATCAAATTCCCTATTTTAACATTACGAGGAAATGTTTAAAAGAGCCACTCCTTCATGGTCCCAAAATTAGGAATCTAATATAACATAAGGATTATTTTATTTTTTTCTACTGGGCACAATGCAACACAGGTTTATCACTTGGCCAGTTGTACTGTGGCTATAAACACAATGATGAATACACCCTTTCATCTTAACATTGGAACTTTATTAAATATGTTGTATATTGTTAAAATACAGATCAGCTAAAAGGCTTGTGGACAAATCATAGATACCAAGATGTTTACTTTTTTTAACTAAAAGCTGCTTTCCATTGATTGTACAGTATCTATATTGACTCAGGCAGTACTATGGGACATATAACCAGTGGAAGATGTACCGTATCTAGATAACTTGAATTGTAAAAGAGATAGCCTGTAATTGGAATGGAAAAGCCAAATGGAAATCTCTGTATGCTAGATCAGTAATGTTTGTGTTTCCAGTTGTAATGCTCAGAGCAAATATCTTTGTCCTGATAGGAGCTGGTTAGAGATATCGCTTCATAGATATCTACACCCTAGTTGTCATGCCTTGTCCTGTGGGAACACTTCATATATGAACACAATACCCATGTTATTAAATAGAAAATTTTTGCAGTGTATTGGGACTAATAATAATTCTTTATTACTTCCCTGTTTAAACATTAAACATGAATACTAATAAATTCTAACAGTCACATTTATAACTATTGGTATAGTAAAAGTCTATAGTCCAGGCCCATATACTGTAGTTAGGATAATATTCTCATAGTGCCAGAGTGCCAACCCTAAAAATAAACAATGGGAAACGGAATTTGTAATGGATCTGGGCTTTAAATGGTCTCCTCCAGACAAGTAAAGATACATATTTGCATTTAAATATTTATTAGATAATAGAAAAAAACATATAAACATAAAACACGCCCCTACATGTAAAAACAATGGTGTATATACAACATATCAAACAGAGATGTTACATTGAGGTAGCCAACATGTTTCGCAGTCTGTGTATCTGCTTCTTCAGGACTTGCTTGCTTTGTAACTAACTAACTCAGAATCTGTATTAGACAGAACATAAACATACATATAAACAACTTTATGCATTATGAGTATATAACTCGCTGTCCCTAGAGTGTGGAGGTATTGAAGGGGAGAAAAAATGGGGGGGGGGGCTTGTACCTTTAAGCCATCCAGGACATCTGGATTAAGGGGAGACTAATAAATGAATAAACTGAGACTGTTAAAAAATTAATTTCTCACTTAACCTCCCTGGCGGTATGATTCTGTCAGAAAAAACATGCTAAAAGCGGTACCATTATTTGCAAGGAAATTTGGCGTTTTATATTGTAGGTCTGTAATTTTTAGAAATAACTCACTTAAATCTGACCAAACAAGATTCTAATAGGCATCCCAGGTATGACATTTTTTTAAAAACAAAATTATAAATTATAATATAATAAATAATTATAAATAATTATAACAAATAATAATATAATTATAATAAAAATTATTCAATAATGTAATCAAATCAAAATCACTGAAATTTGCTCAGTTGCAGAATTGTTGCTGTCATTATTTTTTTTTTTTTATGACGAATTTCCCCACAAATCGCTATCGCACAATTCTGCAAGTGATTATAATTTATTATCGCTGTTTTTTAGCTGATCTAAAACTATTTTTGACATAAAGGGACACTTTTGGTTGCTATGGACAATCTACAGTTTGCAGGGAGAAAGAAACGTTTTTATTATATAAAATGACATGCATGACACAGGACAGACCACTAGGGACAGGGGGTGTGTGTTTTTTTTACATACAGTACTGTAATCTATAAGATTACAGTATACTGTATGTAAGGTGTTTGTTTACTTTTTTGAATTTGGCGCCGTTCTCCGTCCCCGTGCGTCGTAACGTCGCAGGGAACGGAGATCGGCGTCACACGGAGGCACTGTGTGAATCGAGCGAGGTCCCACTCGCTCACACAGCGCGGTGGCATCGCTGGATCCAGGGACAAGGTAAGTAACTTGTGCCTGTGGATCTAGCGAGGCAAGCCCGAGTCTGACTCGGGGTTTCCGCTCGCAGCAGGAAAATCTAACCCCGAGTCAGACTCGTGAAGACCGCCAGGCAGGTTAACACTTTTTTTGACCAAAAAATCTTCAGTGTCTCTTTTAGTTACCTCATTGAC